>NW_027467721.1:1133062-1218062 GCF_046742065.1 Oratosquilla oratoria | reverse complement strand
TGTGTGTGTGTGTGTGTGTGTGTGTGTGTATGTGTGTGTGTGTGTGTGTGTGTGGAAGAGTTTTGTCTTCCCCCAAAAATAATCAAATCAGGTATTTCACCTGTTGCTACATTAATTTGGTTGTTAAGAGTACATTTAACACAAGGAATCCAAGTATCCCAAGTTATACTATGATAGTACAGGCAAATTAGATGAAGAAAGGCCAAATACTCCTCAAGGATCACAAAACTAAGATATAAAGAGTTCCCCTCCGTCAAATGGGTGCAACCCCCTTTTTTAGGGGGTAACCCCCCCCCCCTCCGGAGGGTACTTTTCCCCATATTTACTGTTTTTTCTCCAACGGGGTGCATCGCACGGATAGGATAGGAATTTAAACAATTAAAAATTAAATTCTGCACAAGTTTGTGCCAATGTCTTTTTGCTCTAATATTATAGTTTTTGCGGAAATAAGCCCGAAAGTAGGACACGCATTTTCGCCGATATGTAAAAAAAAATGCATTTCGCCCTTACATTTTGTTCAATAACTGTTAAACTACTAATTTTTCGTCAAAATACAATATAGGTGATATTGTTGAGTGAAGATTTTTCATTCATATGGTATCCTTGTTTTCTTCTATATTGTTATTATTTTTTCAGAATCAAACTGGAAACTAGAAGACCCGTTTTAACGTAAATAAAAAAAATCCATGCCACAGTCAAACGAACAAATTCTTGTAAAAATCGTATGTAAATGTAATTGGGGTATATTTTTGTAAGGATACATTTTAGTATTGATGTATAGGAACATAGCATGTATTGTAGACTCATTTCCTCACCACCCATGAGGTAGTGTTTCTGGCGCGTTTTTTTTTTCCGAGTGGTATCCCCTGTAGGCCTAATCCACTCTTGTATTTTCGTCTACAGTTCGCACAATCACTCCTTCATAGTATATTTTCTTACTACAGGAAAACGTCTTCATCGTCTGATGCCAGGTCGTCAGTAGCATGCATGACTGGTGAAGAATTAATGCATGCCTGACCATTGCATATGGAGCACATTGCAGAACAGCTCAACCCGAGCTCTGCCTCAATGAAATGCAATGCAACAGTTACAAGGTCAAAATATTGTAGCCACAACTGAGCTGTCTCTCCCTTTTTCCAAAATATTAGACATGTGATCATTCAAGTTTACTTGGATTCTCTTTAGAACATCATCACTTTCAACTGCACTGAATGATGGGGGATGGGTCTTGAATGATGAAAGAAGTTGTTCTACATGCTGTCTGTCACTATCGTCAATAGCAACTTCTTGAAGTATGAGTTTTGCCAGCATGTGAGCTCTAATAGCTCGAGCATATGCATGCCCTGACAGCATGTGTGGCACTGATGAAGACCCATAAACAGTTGACCATAGTTCTGAAATCCCACTGCCCTCCATTATGTATCCAATGGACCCAAGATGAGACATAAGGAGATAATCCCCCCAGACTTACAATTACATTGCTAAGTTCACCATCTGGACTTGAGGACACTATATCCTTGGCTTTGATGTAGAGTGGCTGGTCAAAAGTTACAAAGCATGTTACTTGCATTGATTTTTTGTTTCCTCGGCAGCATAGTTTGAAGCACTTAGCACTATACTGTACTCAGTTGGTGGTAGGCTAATGAAAGGCAGTGCAAGAATTTTTGACTGATCATAAGAATGACTGTGTTATATCCTCCATGGTGGGAAGGAAGGGGTTTGGAGAAATTTTCCATACATTCACAAAACATTCTTTGGTGCTGGGGTTGAAACACACTGTACAGCTCACTGTTAGACACAATTTCCAGTTCTAAGGCATTCAAACCTTCTTTTTGTTTGCCTCCATATATAATATATATATATTTAATTTGTCCAGCTGCAGCGATCTCATTAGAGGATGGAATACTTCGCAATTTATTGATTTCCTGACTTCTTACAGTTCTTGATGGAGTTACGCACTTTATTCCACCCACTGAGTGAAACGTTCCCTTGCCAGTCAAGGTTTGAATGTTTAAGTCTGCATTATCAAATACATACTGACAAAATGAATCTCCTTCCACATCTGGTTTCCAAGAAGTTGTAGCAGATGACTCAAACAGCGTGACATCATTATAGGCAGAACAAAATCCAAAGTTTGATACCGTGTTGACAATGGTTCTAGAGCCAGTTTTCCGAAATAAAAACACAGCCAAACCAAGCAATAAGCAGGACAAAAATGATCGTGGACGAGTTGCAGTAATTATTGCATGGGCAATTGCTGTACACTTCTTTTCTAGTTTTTCCTTTTCACTCTTTTTGTCTTTTTGAATAACTAGTTCTAAAAAGGCACGCAGTGTCTCAGACACTACATCGTTTGCATTCTTCATAAAGTCTGTAGCATCTGGATAATCTGTGATATTGTAAGGACTTGTTCTAATATCCTCACGAATCAGTTTTTACAATTCTTAATCTTTCATCCTTCTTACTTTTCTCTCTCTGTGTGTACCAGGTATTGATCAATTGTAGTCCAGAACCATGGAGACAAACTACTGTTGGTCTTTTCTTCATTTGACAGAACATAACTCCATCTCCATATGTGTTCATTAATCTATTTTTCAATGTTTTCCCTGTTACAGATGAGCTTTCTGGCACATTTTCTTCAAGATTTCTCATTAAATCATGTAAAGTGAATTGACATTCCTCTGAATCATCAATGTACCTACACAATTTTTCAAAAGCACTGTCCTTTGGACGTCCTCTTTTTAAAGATGTCGATGTCGTGCAAAAAAAAAAAAAAAACTGTGTAGCACACTTGATGATAACGTGCTTCTTTCTCACTCCATTCATCTTGTCTTTGTTTAGCAAAGTCTGAAATTTTCTGTTTCAAACGCAACATCACATATATCACCACAGAACAATCACTTGCTTTTGAAATAAAACTTCAATATCTCTTTTACAAGAGTTTGTGGTATTATCAACTGATTTACTGGACTGCTGTATTTCATCTCTGGCTGTATTCTTCTCTTTCATGTACTCACGCCTACATATTTTATGCACTTCAGTAATGTCAACTTTCTGTAGCATTTAAAAATTACCGTCATTTGGGCATGAAAAGTTATCATTAATGATAACTTTAATTTATACTAATACTGAAAAGTTTAGAATATGCTATTAATGACAAGTTTAGAATATTCTAATAATGACAAGTTAGGGTATATCAATAGTATACCCTAACTTGTCATTATTAGAATATTCTAATGTATGCTAACAATTACAATTTCGATTGCTAACGGCAATCCTCTTCAGTAGTACAAAGAGTAAGGCGCATACTATCTTAAAAAGCAACCTCATAGAAAAGAAAGAGAACTTGGAAAAGAAAAAATGTCACTACCCCTACTTTATCTGAAGTCGGGTCAAGGGGAGAGGGAGAAAGTTTTAGATAATTAGTTTTGGAAAATATTCATACCGGGCAAATATTCAATTAATGTGGATTCCACCGTTTTTCTTCTGAACTATTAATGAAAAGTTGAGAAGGTACTATTAATGATAACTTTAATGTATAAATATCAAAATATGCTAATAACGATAAGCTCAGAAGGTGCTATTAATGATACTTTTAATGTTTAATAATGACAAGTTTGTCATTACTGTTATATTTAAATGTGACATTATTCATACATTCTAAATGTACGAATAATGTCACATTTAAATATAACAGTAATGACAAACTTTAGACAAGCTTAGACAAGTTTAGAATGTACTAACTCAAGTTTAGAATGTACTACTAATAATCTTTTTAGAATATTCCAATATTAACAAGTTTAGAAAGAATTATTAATGATAACTTAGAATTGCACAAATAATGACAAGTTTAGAAGGTACTATTAAAAAATAATTATAACTAAAATAACTACTTTGGAATAATCTAATAATGACAAGTTTAGAACGTATTATTAATTATAAGTTTAATGTGTATTAATTAAGTGAAGTTTAGAATATAATGATAATGGGAAATTTAGAATATACTAATAATGAGAAGTTTAGAATGTATAAGTTTAGAAGGCACTATTAATGATGACTTAAATGTCTACTCAAGTTGAAAAGGAACTATAAGTCATGACTTTATTGTGTACTAATAAAGGAAAGTTTACATATACTAAGTTTAGAAGGTACTAATAATAACTAAACTTCATATTGTTAGTATATTCTAAACTTGTCATTATTAGCTTCTTACCTTACTTCTTCATTATTAGCACATATTCCTTCTAAACATTAAAGTATCTAAACTTGTCATTTTTGTATATTCTAACCATGTCATTGCTAGTATATTCTAAACTTGTTATTTTAGTATATTATGAACGTGTCATTATTAGAATATTCAAATTTTTCATTATTAGTATGTTTTAAACTTGATATTATTGGTTTATGAGTATATATTAAAATTATTATTGATATATCTTCTAAACATGTCATTATTAGTTTATTTTAAAGATGTAATTATTAGTATATTCTAAACTTGTCATTGTGTGTATATTTCACATATCTTATTATTTGCATTCTAAGCTTGTCTTTATTGGTGTATTCTGGTATATTTATAATTAGTACACATTAAAGTTATCATTATTAATGTAATCTTAACTTGTCATTATTAGTATATTCTAAACTTTTTATTATTTGTATATTCTAAATTTGTTATTTTTAGTATATTCTAACCGTGTCATTATTGGTATGTTCTGTAGGTGTAATTGTTAGTATTTTCTAAATTTTCATTATTAGTATGTTCTAAAATTAACATTATTAGAATATACGTGTAATTGTTAATATTATTAGAATATTCTAAGTTTGTAATCATTATTACACATTAAAGTTGTCATTATTAGTATATTCTATACGTGTAATTATTAGTATAGGTATCTACTGAAGAGGATTGCAGTTTGCAATCGAAATATATAGATTCCCCGTTTCCAGTCTTTTCTACTCCAACAGTGGTTTCTACGTGATTAGTATATAACTTTTCATTTCTGATATATTCTAACCGTGTCATTATTAGTATATTCTGAACTTGTTACTTTACTAAACGTGTCTATTATATTCTAAATTTTCATTATTAGGGTGTTCTTACTAAAAATTATTGGTATATCCTAATTAAAATTATTATTTATATATCTTCTAAATTTGTTATTGATGTGAATATACTAATAATGACATGTTTAGAATATACTAATGATATCAAGTTTAGAAGATAATATTTATGATAACTTCCATGTTTACTAATAATAAAAAAAAATTAGAATATACTGATAATAAGAAGTGTGCGATTAATGATAAATCTTATTTGCACAAATGATGTCAAATTTAGAATGTGGTAATAATCGGTACTTTTGATCATTTTATTGTGTTGTAATAATGTCAAGATTAGAATATAATAGTAATGATAACTTTAATGTATATTGATACTGGCAAGATTAAGATTCTCTTAGCAATATCTTTAACGTGTACTATTAAAGAAAGTTTAGAATATACTAATAATGACAAGTTTAATGTGTCATAATGTCATATCTAAAAGGTACAATTAATTGAAACTTTAATGTGTACTAATAAAGAAAAAATTAGTTTTTGAATAATGACTAATAATAACAAGTTTAGAATACACTAATAATGATTACTAATTAATGTTTGAATTATACTAATAATGACAAGTTGAAAAGGAGTTATCAATGATAACTTTAATATGTCCTAGTAATGACAAGTTTAGAATATACGATTAATCATACTTCTAATAAAAACTTTAATATGTACTATAAATGACAAATTAAGATTATGGTATTAATGATAATTTTAACGAGTGCAATTTTAGGATATACCAATAACGACAAAATCGGAAGATTCTTTTAATAACTTAAATATGTACTAAGAATGACAACTTAAATATGTACTAAGAATGACAACTTTAGAATATACAAGTTTGGAAGCTACTATTAATGATAACATTAATGTGTACTGACTATAAAAGTTGAGAATATACTATTATGGGTATGTTTATAACATATAGCATATCATGACAAGTTTAGAAAGTACTATTAATGGTAAGCTTAATGTATAGTGATTATGATACGTTAAGAATATACTTATAGAAGATACTAATAATGACAAGTTTACAAGATACTCTTAATAATAACTAATACTATTAATGACAAGTTTAGAATATACTAATAATAAAAATTTAGAATATTCTATTAATGGTAACTTTAAAGTATACCAATAGTAGCAACCTTAGAATATGTAGGTACATGTTGAGAAAGTACTATTAGTGATAACTCTAATATGTACTCATAATCACATGTTTAGAATATACTAATAACGACAAGTTTAGAAGGTACTATTAATTATAACTTTAATATGCACTAATGATGGCAATTGTAGAGGATACTGATAATAACAAATATTAGAAAATATTATGCAAGTTGAAAATATACTATTATGGGTAAGTTTATAATATACTAAACTTATCACTATTAATAGACATTAAAGTTATCCTTAATAGTACCTTCTAAACTTGGCATTATTAGTATATTCCAAGCTTGTCGTTATTAGTACAAGTTAACGTTATCAATTATAGTACCTTCTAAACTTACCCTTATTAGTATATAGTGCTTTGTTTATATTAGTACACATTAAAGTTATCATTAATAGTACCTTCTAAAATTTGTCATTAAGATACAGTCTGAACTTATCTTTACTTGTATATTACAAAAAAATTATTTTTAATGTATTCTAAACTTGTCAATATTACCACATTACCACATATTAGCACCTAAAATCGCCATTATTATTATAATAAACTTATTATCAATATATTCTAAATTTATCTTCTAAAGTTTTCTTCTAAACATGCCATTTTGTATATATTTCTACTGTATTTTTCAAATATGTGATTACTAGCATTACTATTTCTAAAGTTATCATTAACTTTCTTAACTTTTCATCAGTGTTCTAAACTTGTCATCTTTTGCCATTTGCCATATAAGTTATCATTAATAGTACCTTCTAAACATCTCATTTTTTGTATAATCTAAACTTCTCAATATTGGTGTTTTTTAATTTTGTCACTATTGGAATCTATTAAAGTTTATATTAATAGACCATTCTGAACTTGTCATTGTTACTGCATTTTAAACTTGTCATTATTAGTACACATTAAAGTTATCATTAATAGTACCTTATAAACTTGTCATTGTAACTACACATAAAAGTTATCTTTAATAGCATCTTTCTAAATTTGTCATTTTGGTACACATTCAATTCATTATCAATAGTACCCTCTACATTTGTCATTTTTGTATATTATAAACTTGTTATTATTAACACATATCTGAGTTATCATTAAAAGCTTATCTTTATTAGTACACGTTTAAGTTATCATTAACAATACTTTCTAAAGTTCGTATATTCGAAAAATATCAGTATTAGTAAATACTAACATATCTTCTTTATTATTCTAAACTTGTCATTATTAGTACACATTAAAGTTATCATTATTAGGACCATTATTAGTATATTCTAAACTTGTCATTATTAGTATATTCTAAAATTGTGAGTATTAGTACATGTTAAAGTTACTATTATTACTGGCTTTTTAATATGACTTTGTTAGCTTTTTTTTAAAACTAATTATTAGCTGTATTATAGTTATCATTGATAGCAACTTCTAATTATGTTATTATTAGTATTTATCAAACTTTACATTATCAATATAATTAAAACGTGTCATTATTGCTACACATTAACATTATTAATAACCTTTTAAACTTTATTACACTATTGTAAACATGTGATTATGTGTACATAATACATCTATTATAATAACATGTGAATATGTGTACATATTCAAGTTATCGTTAATAGTGCCTTTAAACTTGTCATTATTAGTATATACCAAACATTATTTATCAGAAAACATTAAAGTTACCATTATTAGTATATTAAAGTTACCATTATTAGTATATTCTAAACTTGTCATTATTAGTATATTCTAAAATTGTGAGTATTAGTACATGTTGAAGTTACTATTATTACTGGCTTTTTAATATGACATTGTTAGCTTTTTTCAAAACTAATTATTAGTTGTATTATAGTTATCATTGATAGCAACTTCTAATTATGTTATTATTAGTATTTATCAAACTTTACATTATCAATATAATTAAAACGTGTCATTATTGCTACACATTAACATTATTAATAACCTTTTAAACTTTATTACACTATTGTAAACATGTGATTATGTGTACATAATATATGTATTATAATAACATGTGAATATGTGTACATATTCAAGTTATCATTAATAGTGCCTTTAAACTTGTCATCATTAGTATATACCAAACATTATTTATCAGAAAACATTAAAGTTTTTATTTAAAAGTTGTCATTGTTCGTAAATTCGAACCATCAGTATTACGAGATACTAAACATATTTTCTTTGGTATTCTAAACTTTATTAGTATACATTGAAGTTATCATTACTAGGACCTTGTATCTTTACCATTATTAGTATATCCTACACTTGGTAATAATAATATATTCCGAGTTTATCATTATCCTAAACTTGTCACTATTACGATATTCTAAACTTTTGAGTATTAGTACATATTCAAGTAGTTTCTTTTAAACATGTCATTGTTAGTATATTCAAAACTAATGAAAATTCTAATTTATGATAATATGGGATATTTAAAAAAAAAGTATAGCGTTTAGCAGGTACTATTATCAAAAATTTTAATGTATACTAACAATTACTTTAATGAGTACTAATAGTGAAAAAATTACAAAATACTAGTAATGACGTTTAGAATATACTTTTAATTATAACTTTAATATGCACTGATAGTAACAAGTTTAGAATATACTAAGAATAACATCTTCAGTCGGAACTATTGATGATAACTTTAATATAAAAAAGTTTAGAATATATTAATAATGAATATTGTCAATAGTACTATTAATGATATATACAACAATAACCAATAATCAAAATTTTATAAAATTATATTTGTAATAACTTTAATATGTTTTAATAATGACAATTTTAGAAGGTTCTATTAAATATCTTTGATATGTACTAACATGGAATAATTTGATCTGTTAATAATGAAAAGTTTAGAATATACTAACAATGACAACCATAGAATATCAGCATAATGTATATTAATAGGGACAAATTTATGATATTCTAATTATAACAAGTTTAGAAGGTATTATCAATGATAGCTCTAATGTGTACTAGTAATAAGTTTTCAATATACTAATAATAACAACTTTAGAAGGTACTAGCTTTAATGTGACAAGTTTACAATATACTGATCATGCAAGGCACAGTTAATGATAACTTTTATGTGTACTAATAATGGAAAGACTAGAATATACCAATGTATACTAATAATGAAAACTTAAAAGATACTAATAATGGCAAGTTTGTAATATACTAATAATGACTAGTTTAAAAGATAATGCATTTAACTTTGACAAGTTTAGAAGGTATTATTGATAATAACTTTAATGTGTACTAATAATCAGAAGTTTACAATATACTAATCAAAAGAGGTTTAGAAGGAACATGTATGAGTACTAATAATGGAAAGAATTTAGAATATACTAATAATAATAAGTTTAGAAGGTACTAATAATGATAACGTTAATATGAACTAACAATGACAAGTTTAGAATATATAAAGAAAATCTAGGAGTAATAATGAAAAAAATAGAATATACTAATACTGACAAGTTTAGAATATAACAACAAAAACAAGATTAGAAGGTATTTTTAAAGATAACATTAATGTGTAGTAATCATGAGAATTTTAGAATATACTAATAATGAAGAGTGTGAAAATACAATTAATATATTTATTGTGTACTAATAATGAGAAATACAGAACATACCTATAACGACATGTTGAAAAGGAACTATTAATGATAACTTTAAAGTGTACTGATAAAAACAGGATTAGTGGGTACTATGTAGACATGGTAAGAATATACGTATAATAAGAAATTTGGAAAGTACAATTAATGACTTTAATGTGCACTAATAATGAAAGGTGTAGAACATTCTATTAATGATATCTTTGATAGTTACTAATAAGGAAAAGTTTAGAATATTCCGATAATGACAAGGTTAGAAGATACTACTAATAATGACGAGTTTAAAATATACTAATAATTACAAATTTAAAGGGTACTGTTAATGATGAATTTTGAAGGTACTATTGATGTTTTTATTAGTATGTTCTAAACTTATCATTAGTTTAGAATGTTTAGAATATTCTAGTTTAAATGATGATAACAAAGACAACTTTAACATAATATTGCCAAGTTTAGAATATACTAATAAAGATAAGTTTAGAACGTCCTATTAATGATGAAGTTAATGATGAAGTTTAGAACGTCCTATTAATGATGAAGTATTAATGACAAGTTTAGAACATACTAATGATGACAAGTTTAGAATATACCAATGAAGACATGTTTAGAATATACTGAAGTTTAGATAGTACTATTAATGATAACTTTAATGTGTACTAATAATGAAAAATATAAAACATTCTAATGGTGACACTTATAATGACAAGTTTAGAATATTCTAATAATGATAGGTTTAGAAGATCCTATTTACTATACTATACTATTTTAAATGCACTGTTAATGATAAGTTTAGAAGGTACTATCAATTACTTTAATTTTTACTAATGATAAGTTAATGCCAAGTTAGAATGTACTAATATAGAACCTTCTAAAGTTGTCATTTTTAGTCATTTCTATACTTTCCATGATCAACTTATTCTAAACTTTTCCACATTAAATTTATCAAGAATCTTCTAAGCTTACCATTAGTATACTCTAATTATGTCATTATACTAAACTTGTGATTCTTAGTATATTCTAAGCTCGTTTTTATTGGTACATACTAAATTTTTAATTAATAATACATTCTAAATTTGTTAGTTTTAGTGTATTCTAAACTTGTCATTGCAAGTATATTCTAAACCTGACATTATTAGCATATTCTAAATTTGTCATTATTGGTATATTCAACACTTGTCATTGTTAGTAAACATTAAAGCTTGTCAATTGTATATTCTAAACCCTCATTATTAGTACACATTAGTTATCACTAACAATACTTTCTCAAGTTGTCATTGTTCGTAAATTCGAAACATCAGTATTAGTAAATACTAAACATATCTTCTTTGGTATTCTAAACTTTATTAGTATACATTGAAGTTATCATTACTAGGACCTTGTATCCTTACCATTATTAGTATATCCTACACTTTGTAATAATATATTCCGAGTTTATCATTATCCTAAACTTGTCATTATTACTATATTCTAAACTTTTGAGAATATACTAACAATGACAACCATAGAATATCAGCATAATGTATATTAATAGGGACAAATTTATGATATTCTAATTATGACAAGTTTAGAAGGTATTATTAATGATAACTTTAATGTGTACTAGTAATAACAAGTTTAGAATATACTAATGACAAGTTTAGAAGGTACTATTGCATGATAACTTTAATGTGCACTAACAATGACAAATTTCGAAATAGCATTTTTGTAATAGTTTCAATTAATTGTACCTTATAAATATGACATTATGACACATTAAACTTGTCATTATTAGTATATTTTAAAATTTGCACGTTAAAGATATTGCTAAGAGAATCTTAATCTTGCCAGTATCAATATACATTAAAGTTATCATTACTATTATATTCTAATCTTGACATTATTACAACACAATAAAATGATCAAAAGTACCGATTATTACCACATTCTAAATTTGACATCATTTGTGCAAATAAGATTTATCATTAATCGCACACTTCTTATTATCAGTATATTCTAAACTTGTCATCATTAGTAAACATGGAAGTTATCATAAATATTATCTTCTAAACTTGTCATCATTAGTATATTCTAAACATGTCATTATTAGTATATTCTAATAATCATTCTAAATAGTATATTCTAAAACTGGCATTATTAGAATGTTCTAAACTTGTCATTATAAGATATCATTAATAGTACCTTGCAAACTGTCACCATTAGAGTGTTCTATACTTTTCATTATTAGTACACATTAAAGTTATCATTAATAGTACATTCTAGTTATTGATTAGTGTAGAGGGTACTATTAATGACTTTAATTTTCATTAAAAATAAGTTTAGATTACACTAATAATACCAGGTTTAGAAAATACTAATAAAAATAAGATTAGTAGGTACTACTAATGATAGATTTAATGTGTACTAATAATGTCAAACTTGGAATATAGTGATAATGAAAGGATTAGAAAACACTATTAATGATAAGTTTACTAATAATGACGAGTTTTGAATATACTAATAACGACATCTTTAGAATATACTAGTTTAAACTATAATAATAATGACAACTTTAACATATACTAATATTGCCAAGTTTAGAATATACTAATAATGATATATTTAATATAAACTATTAATGGCAAGTTTAGAACATACTAATAATGACAAGTTTAGAATATTCCAATGTAGACATACGTATAATGAGAAATTTGGAAAGTACTATTAATGATAACTTTAATGTGTACTAATAATGAAAAATATAGAACATTCTAATGATGACAAGTTTAAAAGGAACTACTAATGATGTCGATGCTATTAATGATAACTAATAATGACGAGTTTAGAATATACTAATAATATCAAATTTAAAGGGTATTGTTAATGATGTTTCGAAGGTACTATTAATGATTTTAATTTTTACTAGTGATAAGTTTAGAACATACTAATAATGTCAAGTTTAGAATGTCTAGAATGTACTAGTTTAAACAATAACAATAATAATAAGGTTTAATGACAACTTTAACATATCCCAATATTGCCAAATATTGGAATAACTTTAGAACGTCCTATTAATGATAAAATTGATATGAGGTATTAATGACAAGTTTAGAATATACCAATGAAGACATGTTTAGTATATACAGAAGTTTAGAAAGTACTATTAATAATAATTTTAATGTGTACTAATAATGAAAAGTATAAAACATTCTAATGATGACATTAATGATATCTTTGATGTGTACTTACAATGACAAGTTTACAATATTCTAATAATGACAAAAAATAACTAATGATGACGAGTTTAGAATATACTAATTACAAGTAAATGGTACTTTTAATGATAAGTTTAGAAGGTACTATTAATTACTCTATTTCTTACTAATGATAAGTTTAGAACATAGTAATAATGTCAAGTTTAGAATGTACTAATAAAAACATGATTAGAAGGTACTTTTAATGATAAATTCAATGTGTACTAATAATGGCAAATTTGGAATATACTAATAATAATAATTAGGATATGCTATCAGTGATAAGTTTACTAATGATAACGAGTTTTGAATACACTAATAATGATATGTTCAGAATATACAAGTTTGAATTATAATAATAATGACAAGGTAAGAATAATGACAACTTATATACTAAAATTGTCTGACCTAGAATATACTAATGATAACGTCCTATTACTGATAATTTAATATGAACTATTAATGACAAGTTTAGAACATACGAATAATGACAAGTTGAAGACACATTTAGAACATACCAATATTAACATGTTTAGAATATACGTATAATGAGAAGTCTAGAAAGTACTATCAATGATAACTTTAATGTGTACTAATAATGAAAAGTATAAAAGGTACTATTAGTGATATCTTATAATGGCAAGTTTAGAACATTCTAATAATGACAGATTTAGATGATACTATTTAGAATACTATTTAGAATAATTATAAGAATATACTAATAATGACATGTTTAGAATATACTAATGATGACAAGTTTAGAGGGTAATATTTATGATAACTTCAATGTTTACTAATAATAACAAATTTAGAATATACTGATAATAAGAAGTGTGCGATTAATGATAAATCTTATTTGCACAAATAATGTCAATTTTAGAATGTGGTAATAATCGGTACTTTTGATCATTTTATTGTGTTGTAATAATGTCAAAATTAGAATATAATAGTAATAATAACTTTAATGTATTTTGATACTGATAATAATAAGATTCTCTTAGCAATATCTTTAACGAGTACTATTAAAGAAAGTTTAGAATATACTATTAATGACAAGTTTAATGTGTCATAATGTCATATTTAAAAGGTACAATTAATTGAAACTTTAATGTGTACTAATAAGGAAAAGTTTAGAGTTTTTGAATAATGACTAATAATGATTACTAAATAATGTTTGAATTATACTAATAATGACAAGTTGAAAAGGAATTATCAATGATAACTTTAATATGACAAATTTAGAATATACGATTAATGACACTTTTAGGTACTTCTAATAAAAAACTTTAATGTGTACTAATAATGACAAATTAAGATTATGGGATTAATGATAATGCAAGTTTAGGATATACCAATAACGACAAAATCAGAAGATTCTTTTGATAATAACTCAAATATGTACTAAGAATGACAACCTTAGAATATACAAGGTCATACAAGTTTGGAATCTTCTATTAATGATAACATTAATGTGTACTAGTTATAAAGATGAGAATATATTATTATGGGTAACTTTATAACATACTAATAATGGCAAGTTTAGAAACTACTATTAATGGGAAGCTTAATGTATAGTGATTATGATACGTTAAGAATATACCTATAATGACAAGTTTACAAGATGATTATAGAACATGCTAATAATGATCATATTAAAGATACTATTAATGAGAACTTTAAAGTGTACTATTAATGACAAGTTTAGAATATATTAATAATGAAATTTTAGAATATTCTATTAATGATAACTTTAAAGTGTACCAATAGTGGCAACCTTAGAATATGCAAGTACATATAACTCTAATATGTACTCATAATCACGTTTAGAATATACTAATAACGACAAGTTTAGAAGGTACTAATAATGATAACTTTAATATGCACTAATAATGGCAATTGTAGAGGATACTGATAACAAATATTAGAAAATATTATGAAAGTTGAAAATATACTATTAGGGGTAAGTTTATAATATACTAATAATGACAAGTTTAGAAAGTACTATTAATGGTAAGTTTAATGAATAGTAATAATGATACGTTGAGAATATACTTATAAGAACAAGTTGAGAACATACTAATAATGAGAAGTTTACAATACAAATAATGATCAGATTAAAGATACTATGAATGGTAACCTTAATGTGTACTATTAGTGACAATTTCAGAATATACTAATAATGAAATTTTAGAATAGCTTAGAATATGGAAGATAATTACATGTTTAGAAAGCACTATTAATGATAATTCTAATATGTACTCAAGTGTACTAATAATCACATAATTTGTACTAATAAGGGCAAGTTTAGAAGGTACTATCAGTGCATATTAAAGTTATCATTAAAAGTATATTCTAAACAGGCCATTACCAGGCATTACTAGCATTACTAGCATTACTAGGCCATTACCAGGCCATTACCAGGCATTACTAGCATTACTAATATTATTCAAACGTGTCTTTATTACTACACATTAACGTTATCATTAATATAACCTCCAAAACTTGCCATTATTACAAAATTGTAAACTTGTGGTTATTGGTATATATTAAAGATATCATTAACAGTGCCTTTAAACTTTTCAATATTAGTATTTTTCAAACAATAATTATTAGAAGACTAAACTTGTCATTATTGCTATATTCTAAACTTGTGAGTATTAGTATATGTTAAAGTAGTGGTGTGTTCTGAACGTGACATTCTTAGTTTATTCAAAACAAATCATTGATAGTATAAGTATTTTCTAAACTTTGCATTATTAATATAATTCAAACGTGCCATTACACATTAACATTAATATAACCTACTAAACATGTCATTATTGCTGTTTTTTAAACTTTTCTTTATTAGTATTTTATAAACTTGTCAGTATCCATACATATTAAAGCTATTAGTAGTAGTATCTTCTAAACTTGACATCATTAGTATATTATAAACTTGCTTTATTAGTACACATTGAAGTAATCATTAATAGTATATTCTAAATTTGTCATTATTACTATATTCTAAAATTGTCATTATTAGTAGACATTCAAGTTATCATTAAAAATACCTTCCTAATTTTTCATTATTTGGATATTATAAACCTCTTCTTATGGAGCACATTAGAATTATAGTTCTTAAATTATTCTAACCTTGTCATCAAAAGTATATTTTAAATTTGTGATTATTAGTACAAATTAAATATATCATTAATAGATCCGTCTAAGCCTGCCATTTAGTATATTCTAAATTTCTCCTTATTAGTACACTAAAGTTATAATTGATCGTACCTTCTAAACTTCTCATTATTAGTATATTCTAAGCACATTAAAGTCATCATTAATAGAAACTAAACATGACATTATTTATTCATAGAACGGTCTAAATTTGTATGTACTAAACTTGTCCTTATATGTTCAAATTAAAGTTATAACTGATAGCACCTTCTAAACTTATAATCGTGATTATATTCTAAATTTACTAGATTCCAAATTTTTATAAAATTAGTACACATTAACGTACCTTCTAAATTTTCGTTAATGGTACATTGTTATCATCAATACTGTATTCTAAACTTCTCATTTTTAATATTAGTAGTACTTGCCATTGTTAGTATATTCTAAACTTTTCATTATCATTATCATTAGTACATTCTAAACATGCCATTATTAGAATATCATAACTTGTCATTTTTAGAATACCTTATAACTATCAGTAATAGTTCCTTCTAAACATGATACTATTTGTATATTCTAAACTTATCATAATTAGTAGACAGGAAACTTTCATTATTAAAAATATATGATAAACTTTTCATTAATAATACAATTCTTTTTCATTAGCACCTTCTAAACTTATCACTATTGGTATATTCTAAAATTATCAGAACCTATATATTAGTATATTCTAAGCTCGTCATTTTTTAGAACACATTAGATTTATCATTAATAGTACCTTCTAAACTTGTCATTATTACTATATTATAGTTAACAGTTATAGTAACTTCTCAACTTGTTATCATTAGTATATTCTAAACTTCTCTTAATTAGTATATTGTAAACGTTCATTATTAGTACACATGAAAGTTTTCATTAACAATACTTTCTAAACTTCTCATTATTACGTGTCATTATTTGTAAATATTTAAGTTATCATTAATAGGATCTTTAAAACTTATCATTATTGCTATATTTTAAACATGTGAGTATTAGAGTATTAGATTCTTCTAAACTTGTCATTATCTTTTATTCTAAACGTTTTATTACTTGTATTTCATTAAAAGTACCTTCTAAACTTCTCATTATTACGTGCCGTTATTAGTTCATATTAATAGGATCTTTTCAATTTATGATTATTGCTATAATATTGATTCTTCTAAACTTGTCATTACCTTTTATTCTAATCTTTTTATTACTTGTGTATTAAGCCTTTCAGTATTAGTACATTCTAAATTAATAGTATTTTCTAAACTTGTCATTACCTTTTATTATATTGAAAAGTTATCATTGATAGTATCTAAACTTACCATTATTAGTATATTCAAAACTTGTTATTATTACTAAACTTTAAGGTTATCATTAATAATTCCTTCTAAAACTGTAATTTTTAGCATCTCATTGCTGGTATATATTAAAGTTGTCATCAATATTACTTACCCTGTCTTTATTTGTATATTCTAAACTTATTATTAGTATACTCTGAATATGTCATTATTAATTCACTTTAAGGTTACTATTACTAGTTATCATTAAAAGTACATTCTAAAATTGTCATTATTAAATTATTCTAAACTTCTTATTATCAGTATATTCTAGAATTTTTTTTATAACACCTTAAAGTTATTATTATTAGATTCCAAATTTGTATTCATTAGTACACATTAACGTTATCATTAATAATATCTTCCAAACTTTTCTATATTCTAAACTTGTCACACATTAAGGTTATCATTAATAGTACCTTCTATACTTGTTGTTATTACAATATTATAAACTTTTTATTATTAGTAATTTACTATTAGTACATACTGAATTTATCATTTATCTTCTAAACTTGTCTTTATTGGTATATTGTTAACCTGCTTATTATTAGTATAAATTAAAGTTATCTTGAACAGTACCTTTTAAACTTAAAACTATTGGTATATTCTAATCTTTTCATTATTAGTACACATACCTGTACCTCTGATTATTAGTATATTGTAAACTTCTGTTACTATTAACAATGCCTTCTAAACTTGTCAAAGTTTAGAAGTTAATATTAGTAGAACCTTCTGAACTTGTCATTATTTCTAAACATTAAAGTTACCTTTAACAGTATCTTCTTAACTATATTCTAAATATCACTGTAAGTATATTCTAAACCAGTGATTATTAGTATATATTAAATTTATAATTAATAGCACCTTCTTAACTTGTCATTGTTAGTACATTATAAACTTGTCATTATTAGTACACATTAAACTTATCCAAACTTGTTAGTATTAGTGTATTATAAACTTTTCTTTATTAGTATATTATAAACCTTCTATCATTGCTACATAGTTATTATTAGTTGTATCTTCTAAACTTCTCATTGCTTGTACATTAAGTTTTTTTTTTTAATTTAGTATATTCTAAACTTTTCGTTATTAGTACACATTAACGTTTTTATCAATATTACCTTAACTTGCCATCATTAGTATATTGTAAACTTGTCTTATCAAAAATACCTTTTAAACTTTTTTTATTAGTACATGTATCATTAGTATCATTAAAGGAATTAAAAAAAATATATTTGAACACATTAGAACAAATTAAAATTGCCGTTCGAAACTTGTCATTACTAGTAATGATCAAAATAAAGATACTATTAATGATAACTGTAATTGTACTATTAATGACAAATTTAGAATATACTAATAATGAAATTTTAGAATATTCTATTAATGATAACTTTAAAGTGTACTAATAGTGACAAGCTTAGAACATGAAAGATCATTACGTTTAGAAAGCACTATTAATGATAACTCATAATCACATGTTTAGAATATACTAATAAGGACAAGCTTAGAAGGTACTATTAATGATAACTTTAATATGCACTAATAATGGCAATTATAGACGATACTGATAATTACAAATATTAGAAGGTAATATCTGTAATGTTACTAATAATGACAAAGTTAGAATATACGAATAATGACAACACTGTTAATGAGTGCTAATAATGAGAATTTTAGAATATGCCAATAGTGATAAGTTTAGAAGGTACTAATAAAAACAATTTAATTTGTATTATTAATGAAAAGTTTATCATATAACGATAATAGCAACTTTTTTAAAATGAAAGTTTCCTGTCTACTAAGTATGATAAGTTTAGAATATACAAATAGTAACAGGTTTAGAAGGAACTATTACTGATAGCTATAAGATATTCTAAAAATGACAAGTTAAAATATACTAATAATGGCATGTTCAGAATATACCTACATTGAGAAGTTTAGAAGGTACTGTTAATGAAAACTTAAATGTGTAATAATAATGAAAAGTTTAGAATATACTAACAATGGCAAGTACTGCTAATGTTAAAATGAGAAGTTTAGAATGCAGTATTGATGATAACTTTAGTGTCTACATGTTTAGAACATACTAATAATGACAAGCTTACAATGTACCTAATAATGACAAATTTAAAAGGTACTACTAATAGTAAATTTAATGTGTATTAATAATTAAGAATATCAGATATAACTTTAATTTGAACAAATAAGGATAAGTTTAGAACATACTAATAATGACAAATTTAGACCGTTCTATGAATAAATAATGTCATGTTTAGAAGTTACTATTAATGATGACTTTAATGTGCACTAATAACATGCTTAGAATATACTAATAATGAGAAGTTTAGAAGGTACGATCAATTATAAATTTAATGTACTAATAAGGAGAAGTTTAGAATATACTAAATGACAGGCTTAGACGGATCTACTAATGATATATCTAATTTGTCCTAATAATCACAAATTTAAAATGTACTATTGATGAGGTTAGAATATTTTAAGAACGATAATTTTAATGTGTTCTAGTAAGAAGAGGTTTAATATCCAAATAAAGAAAAATTAGGAAGGTATTTTAATGATAACTTTAATGTCTACTAACAATGACAAGTTTAGAATATAGTAATAATGACAAATTTAGAATATGATATTAATGAATACTTACATGTGTATAATATACTAATGTAGAAGGTACTGTTAACGAGTACTAATAATACTAGAATACAAATAATGACAAGTTTAGAAGATACTACTAATAATAGCTTTAATATGTATGGATAATGACAAGTTTATAAAATACTAATAAAGAAAAGTTAAAAAACAGCAATAATGACATGTTTAGAAGGTTATATTAATGATAACGTTAATGTGTAATGACACGTTTGAATTATATTAATAATGCAAAGTTTAGAAAATACTAATACTATCAATGATTTGTCAATGATTTTATCAGTATATTCTTAACTTGTCATTATTTGTACATATCAAAGTTATCATTATAAATACCTTCTAAACTTTTCATTATTAGTACATGTTAAAACTATTAGGACCTCGTATATTTATCATTATTGGTATATTCTAAACTTGTGAGTGTACATGTTAAAGTAGTAGTGTCTTCTAAACATGACATTGTTAAACTAACAATGTCATGTTTAGAAGACAATACTACTTTAACATGTACTAATACTCACAAGTTTAGAATACACCAATAATAATAAGTATACGAGGTCCTAATAGTTTTAATATGTACTAATAATGAAAAGTTTAGAAGGTATTTCTAATGATAACTTAAATGTGTACTAATAATGACAAGTTAAGAATATACTGATAAAGACAATTTTAGAATATACTATCAATGATTAATTTAATGTGTACTAATATGGCAATTTTATATTATACTAATAATGACAAGTTTAGAATATACTAATAATGATGTTTAGAAGGTACTGTTAACGTGTACTAATAATACAAGTTTAGGAGATACTACTACTACTAATTTTAATATGTATCAATAACTGACAAGTTTGGAAGGTGTTATGATTGATAAGTTTAATGTGTACTAATAATGAAAAGTTTATAATATACCAACAATAACAAATCAAGTTGCTATTAGCTTCAACTGTAAAGTGTCCTAATAATGACAAAATTAGAATATACTAATAACGACATGTATAAAAGAAATGCACTAATAATCCACAGGTTTAGAATGTATATGCAATTAAAAGTTTAGAATCTACTAAGATTGACAAGTTTAGAAGATACTCTTCAAGATAATTTTTATGTGTAGAAATAATGAAAAGTGTGGTTATACTTTATTTTGTACTAATAATGACAAGTTTAGCATATAAGTTTACAAGGTACTATTAATGATAACTTTAATGTGTATTAATAAATACAAGTTTCGAACATATTGATTAAGTTTAGAAATTACTAATAATGACAACTTTAGAATGTAATATATACCATAACTTTAATTTGTACTAATAATGACCAGAACGTACTAATGACAAATTTAGAATGTACTATAAATGAAAACTTTGATGTCTTCTAATAATTAATGTTTGAGAAATACTAATATTGAAAAGTTTAATGATAACTTTAATATGTACCAATAATCACAAGTTTATAATTTTGTAATAATGATAAGTTTTGGAGGTTATATTAATGATAACGTTAATGTGTAGTAATAATGACACGTTTGAATCATATTAATAATGCAAAGTTTAGAAAATTCTTGTAATAACAAAATCAGAAGTTGCTATTAATGATATACATATAATACGTACTAATAATGATTAGTTTTGAATAACCTAACAATATCATGTTTAGAAGACACTACTGATGGTAACTTTAACATGTATTTATACTCACAAGTTTAGAATATACCAATAATGACAAGTTTAGAATAATGATAAACTTTGTAATATATTAGTAAGAGCAAAATCAGAAGTTGCTATTAATGATAAATATAATACGTACTAATGATTAGTTTTGAAGAAACTACTAATGGTAACTTTAATATGTATTTACTCACAAGTCTAGAATATACCAATAATGACAAGTTTAGAATAATGATAAACTTTGGAATATATTAGTATTGCCAAGTTTAGAATATACTAATAATGATATGTATACAAGGTCCTAATAATGATAACTCTAATGTGTACAAATAATGAAAATTTTGGAATACCCAAGAAGATATGTTTAGTAGATAATAATACTGATATGCTTTAATTTGTACTAATAATGACAAGTGTAGAATATACTACTGATGATAGGTTTATTAGTATTTAATAACCTTACGTTGTTAATATATTTTAAACGTGTCATTATTACTACACATTAACATTATCATTAATGTAGCCTTCTATGCATGTCTTTATTAAAACATTGTAAACCTGTGATTATTAGTACACATTAAAGTTATAATTTTGTCATTGTTCGGATATTCAACTTTCATTATTAGTATATTCTAAACTTATCATTATTAGTATATTCTAAAATTATCATTATTAGTATATTCTAAAATCATCATTATTATATTCTAAACTTGTGATTATTGATACACCTTAAACTTGTTTTATCATTAAACCTTGTAAACTTATATGCTAAACTTGTCATTATTAGTACAAAATAAAGTTATCATTAATAGAACCTTCTAAACTTATCCTTATTAGTATAATCCACGATTGTCACTATTTCTACACATTAAAGTTATCTTTAACAGTATCTTCTAAACTTGTCAATCTTGTCAATATTTAACAATTGGCATTATTAGTACCCATTAAAGCTTGTCAGTTTTATGTTCTAAGCCCTCATTATTAGTGCACATTAAGTGGTCATTGTTCGTAAATTCGAAACATCATTATTAGTAAATACTAAACATATCTTCTTCGGTATTCTGAACTTTATTAGTATACATTAAAGTTATCATTACTAGGACCTTGTATTCTTATCATTATTAGTATATGGTAATAATGATATATTCCGATTTTACTTTTGTCATTACTTTTGAGTATTACTACATATTAAAGTTATCATTAGTAGTGTCTTCTAAACATGCTATTGTTAGTATATTCAAAACTATTTATTAGTACGTATTATAGTTATCATTAATAGCAACTTCTACTATGCTATTGTTAGTATTTTCTAAACCTTGCATTAATAGTATATTTTAAACGTGTCATTATTACTACACATTAACGTTATCCTTAATGTAACCTTCTAAACATGTCATTACTAATAATATTCTAATGATAATTTTAACGTGTTGAGAATATACCAATAATGACAAGTTTAGAAGGTACTATTGCATGATAACTTTAATGTGCACTAATAATGACATATTTAGAATATGCTAGTAATGACAATTTTGTAATATTACGGTTACATTTAATATGTGCTAATGTGGTAATAATGACAAGTTTAGAATACACTAAAAAGACATTTTTGTAATATACAAGAAAAAATAAGTTCAGAAAGTACCTTAATGACAACTTTTAGAAAGTACTATTAATGATAACTTTAATGTGTACTAATATAAACAAAGTACTATTTACTAATAAGGGTAAGTTTAGAAGGTACTATAATTAATAACTTTAACTTGCTTAGAACATACTAATAATGCCAAGTTAGGTACTATTAATAGTGGTAAGTTTAGTATATACTATTAATGTGAAGTTTAGAATATACTAATAATGACAAGTTTCGAAAGTACTATTACAGATATATCTATGTTAAATGATAATGAAAAGTTTAGAATATGACAAGTTTACATGTTAATGAAAATTTATTTATAACAAAATGGGAAATTTACAAAAAACGTAGTGTTTAACAGGTACTATTAATAAAATATTTAATATGTACTAATAGTTACTTAAATTAGTACTAATAGTGAAAAGTTTACAAAATACTAGTAATGACATGTTTAGAATATATCTTAATGATAACTTTAATATGAACTAATAGTAATAAGTTTAGAATATACTACGAATAACATGTACAAGTTTAGAAGGTATTATTAATAATAACTTTAATCTGTACTAATAATGAAAAGATGAAAATATACTGATAATGGCAAGTTTGTAATATACTAATAATGACTTGTTTAAAAGATATATTAATAATGCATTGAACTTTGACAAGTTTAGAAGGTATTAATGTGCACTAATAATCAGAATATACGTATAATGAGAAGTCTAGAAAGTACTATTAATGATAACTTTAATGTGTACTAATAATGAAAAGTATAGAACACTAATGGTGACAGGGGTACTATTTATAATATCTTATAATGACAAGTTTAGAACACTATAATAATGACAGATTTAAAAGATAGTATTTAGAATACTATTTAGAATGATTATTAGAATAAACTTTAATGTGTAATAATAATGAAAAGTTTAGAATATACTAACAATGGCAAGTACTGCTAATATTAAAATGAGAAGTTTAGAATATACTAGTAATGACAAGCTTACAATGTACCATTAAGGAAAATTTTAACGTGTCCTAATAATGACAAATTTAAAAGGTACTACTAATAGTAAATTTAATGTGTATTAATAATTAAGAATATACTCACAATTATAAGTTTAGAAGGTGCTATCAGATATAACTTTAATTTGAGCAAATAAGGACAAGTTTAGAACATACTAATAATGACAAATCTAGACCGTTCTATGAATAAATAGTCATGTTTAGAAGTTACTATTAATTATGACTTTAATGTGCACTAATAACATGCTTAGAATATACTAATAATGAAAAGTTTAGAAAGTACGATCAATTATAACTTTAATGACTTGTTTAGAAGGTATTATTAATAATAACTTTAATGTGCACTACTAATCAGAATATACGTATAATGAGAAGTCTAGAAAGTACTATTAATGAAAACTTTAATGTGTACTAATAATGAAAAGTATAGAACACTCTAATGGTGACAGGTTTAAAGGGTACTATTTATGATATCTTATAATGACAAGTTTAGAACACTATAATAATGACAGATTTAGAAGATAGTTTTTAGAATAGTATTTAGAATGATTATTAGAATATACTAACAATGACATGTTTAGAATATACTAATGATGACAAGTTTAGAAGGTAATATTTATGATAACTTCAATGTTTACTAATGATAAAAAATTTAGAATATACTGATGATAAGAAGTGTGCGATTAATGATAAATCTTATTTGCATAAATGATGTCAAATTTAGAATGTGGTAATAATCGGTACTTTTGATCATTTTATTGTGTTGTAATAATGTCAAGATTAGAATATAATAGTAATAATAACTAGTGTATATTGATACTGGCAAGATTAAGATTTTCTTAGCAATATCTTTAATGTGTATTAATGACAAGTTTAATGTGCCATAATGTCATATCTAAAAGGTACAATTAATTGAAACTTTAATGTGTAATAATAATGAAAACTTTAGTAAACATGTTTAGAATATACTAATAATGATTACTAATTAATGTTTGAATTATACTAATAATGACAAGTTGAAAAGGAATTATCAATGATAACTTTAATATGTTCTAATAATGACAAGTTTAGAATATACGATTAATGACACTTCTCATAAAAACTTTAATGTGTATAAATAATGACAAATTAAGATTATGGTATTAATGATAATTTTAACGAGTGCAAGTTTAGGATAACGACAATAACGACAAAAATCAGAAGATTCTTTTGATAACTTAAATATGTACTAAGAATGACAACTTTAGAATATACAAGGTTATACAAGTTTGAGGCTACTATTAATGATAACATTAATGTGTACTAACTATAAAAGTTGAGAATATACTATTATGGGTAAGTTTATAACATACTAATAATGACAAGTTTAGAAAGTACTATTAATGGTAAGTTTAATGTATAGTGATTATGATACGTTAAGAATATACTTATAATGACAAGTATAGAAGATACTAATAATGACAAGTTTACAAGATACTCTTAATAATAACTAATACTAATAATGATGATTATAGAACATGCTAATAATGATCATATTAAAGATACTATTAATGAGAACTTTAAAGTGTACTATTAATGACAAGTTTAGAATATTTTAAAATTTGAAAGTACATGTTGAGAAAGTACTATTAATGATAACTCTAATATGTACTCATAATCACATGTTTAGAATATATTAATAACGACAAGTTTAGAAGTTACTATTAATGATAACTTTAATATGCACTAATAATGGCAATTGTAGAGGATACTGATAATAAATATTAGAAAATATTATGAAAGTTGAAAATATACTATTATGGTTAAGTTTATAATATTGGTAAGTCTAATGAATACGTTAAGAATACGTTAATTAATACGTTAAGAATATACTTATAATAATAAGTATAAGAATACGTTAATAATATACTTATAATAATAAGTTGAGAACATACTAATAATGACAAGTTTACAATACAAATAATGATCAGATTAAAGTTACTATTGATGATAACTTTAATGTGTACTATTAATGACAATTTCAGAATATGCTAATAATGAAATTTTAGGACATTCTACTAATGATAACTTTAAAGAAGAAAGATAATATGAGAGATAATTACATGTTTAGAAAGCACTATTAATGATAATTCTAATATGTACTCAAGTGTACTAATGATCACATAATTTGTACTAATAAGGGCAAGTTTATTAATGATAACTTTAATATGCACTAGGAATGGCAATTGCAGAGGATATTCTTAGTATATTCTAAACTTACTATCAATGCATATTAAAGTTATCATTAAAAGTCCTGCTAAACGATATACGTTTTCTTTCTAAATTTCCCATTTTATCATAAATTGAATTATACTTTGTCATATTCTAAACTTTTCTTTATCATTTCGCATGTCATTATTAGTATATTCTAAACTTCTCATACTAATACTTCTCATACTAATACTTCTCATACTAAATTTATCTCTATTAATAGATATTAAAGTTATCCTTAATAGTACCTTCTAAACTTGGCATTATTAGTATACCCCAAGTATATCAATTATACTTCCTTCTAAACTTACCCTTATTTGTATATAGTACTTTGTTTATATTAGTACACATTAAAGTTATCATTAATAGTACCTCTAAAAGTTGTCATTAAGGTACAGTCTGAACTTATCTTTACTTGTATATTACAAAAATGCTATTTTTTTATGTATTCTAAACTTGTCAATATTACCATATTACCACATATTAGCGTCTTCTAAAGTCGTCATTATTTTTATATTAAACTTGTCATTATCAGTATATTCTAGATTTATCTTAATTTTTTTTCTAAACATGCCATTTTTTATATATATATATTTTTACTGTACCTTTCAAATTTGTGATAACTAGCATATCATAATCTTGACAGTATTAGTACACATTGAATTTAGCTTTGATAGTAGTTTCATAACTTTTTATTAGTATGTTCTAAATTTGTCGTCATTTGCCATTTGCCAAGTAAGTTTTCATTAATAGTACCTTCTAAACATCTCATTTTTAGTATTATTTAAACTTCTCATTATTGGTGTTTTCTAGATTTGTCAATATTGGATTTTATTAAAGTTTACAGTAATAGAACTTTCTGATTTTGTCATTGTTACTGCATTTCAAACTTGTCATTATTAGTACACATTAAAGTTATCATTAATAGTACAGTATCATTAGTATCATTAGTATCATTAGTATCATTAAAATATAATTAGTATCATTTGTATAATTAAAGTTACCATTAATAGTATCTTTCTAAATTTGTCATTTTAGTACACACTCAATTCATTATCAATAGTACCCTCTGCACTTGTCAGAATTTGTATATTATAAACTTGTTATTATCAACACATATCTAAATTATCATTAAAAGCTTCTCTTTATTAGTACACGTTAAAGTTATCATTAACAATACTTTCTAAAGTTGTCATTGTTCGTATATTCGAAAAATATCAGTATTAGTAAATACTAACATATCTTCTTTATCATTAACTTGTCATTATTACACATTAAACCTATCATTATTAGGACCATTATTAGTATATTCTAAACTTGGCAATACTAATATATTTCAACGTTTATAATTATTTGAAACTTGTCATTATTAGTATATTCTAGAATTGTGAGTATTAGTACATGTTAAAGTTACTATTATTACTGGCTTTTTAATATAACATTGTTAGCTTTTTCAAAACTAATCATTATTAGTACGTATTATAGTTATCATTAACAGCAACTTCTAATTATGTTATTATTATTAGTATAATTAAAACGTGTCATTATTGCTAAACAACATTACTATTAATATAACCTTTTAAACTTTATTACAATATTGTAAACATTTGATTATGTGTACATAATACAGTACATGTATTATAATAACATGTGAATAGTTAGTAAACATTAAAGCTTGTCAATTGTATATTCTAAACCCTCATTATTAGTACACATTACTTATCACAAACAATACTTTCTCAAGTTGTCATTGTTCGTAAATTCGAAACATCAGTATTAGTAAATACTAAACATATCTTCTTTGGTATTCTAAACTTTATTAGTATACATTCAAGTTATCATCACTAGGACTTTGTAATAATATATTCCGAGTTTATCATTATCCTAAACTTGTCATTATTACTATATTCTAAACTTTTGAGAATATACTAACAATGACAACCATAGAATATCAGCATAATGTATATTAATATGGACAAATTTATTAAATTTTAATAATGACAAATTTAGAAGGTATTATTAATGATAACTTTAATGTGTACTAGTAATAACAAGTTTAGAATATACTAATGACAAGTTTAGAAGGTACTAATGCATGATAACGTTAATGTGCACTAACAATAACAAATTTCGAAATAGCTTAGAAAGTATAGCTTTAATGTGTTATGTTTACAATATACTTATAATGCAAGGTACAGTTAATGATAACTTTTATGTGTACTAATAATGGAAAGACTAGTATATACCAATGTGTACTAATAATGAAAAGATTAAAAGATACTAATAATGGCAAGTTTGTAATATACTAATAATGACTTGTTTTAAAGATATGTTAATAATGCATTTAACTTTGGCAAGTTTAGAAGGTATTAATAATAATAACTTTAATGTGCACTGATAATCAGAATATACGTATAATGAGAAGTCTAGAAAGTACTATTAATGATAACTTTATCATTATTAGTATATTCCACGCTTGTCATTATTTCTACACATCAAAGTTATCTTGAAGAGTATCTTCTAAACTTGTCAATCTTAGTAGATTCTAAACTTTTAATTGTATATACATTCTAAGCCTGTGGCACATTTCTCAAGTTTATCATTATTCTAAACTTGTCATTATTGGTATATTCTATTATTGTGAGTATTATTACATGTTAAACTTACCATTAGTAATGTCTTCTAAACTTTGCATTATTAATACGATTCAAACGTGTCATTATTACTACACATTAACGTTATCATTAATATAACCTCCAAAACTTGTCATTATTACAAAATTATAAACTTGTCAAGTTATCATTAACAGTGCCTTTAAACTTTTCAATATTTGTATTTTTCAAACATTAATTATTAAAAGACATCAAAGTTTTCATTTATAGTACATTCTAAATTTGTCATTTGTACGTTCTGGTCATTATTAGTACAAATTGAAGTTATGATATATTACCTTCTAAAGTTGTCATTATTAATAATTTCTAAACTTAATCAATATGTTCGAAACTTGTATACACTTGTATACATGTAAACTTAAATGCTAAACTTGTCATTATTAGTACAAAATAAAGTTATCATTACCTTCTAAACTTATCATTATTAGTATATTCCACACTTTTCATTATTTCTACACATTAAAATTATCTTGAAGAGTATCTTCTAAACTTGTCAATCTTAGTAGATTCTAAACTTTTAATTGCATATACATTCTAAACCTGTGGATTATTAGTGCATTTCTTTTATACATGTCGTTATTAGTATATTCTAATTTTGTCATTATTAGGACACTTTACAGTTGAAGCTAATAGCAACTTGATTTGTTATTGTTGGTATATTATAAACTTTTCATTATTAGTACACATTAAACTTATCAATCATAACACCTTCCAAATTTGTCAGTATTAGTGCATTCTAAACTTTTCTTTATTTTTATATTATAAACTTGTCGTTATTGATACATATAAACTATTATTAGTAGTATCTCCTAAACTTGTATTATTAGTACACGTTAACAGTACCTTCTAAACATCATTATTAGTATTTTCTAAACTTGTCATTATCAGTACACATTAACGTTATTATCAATATTACCTTCTTAGCTTGACATCATTAGTATAGTATAAACTTGCCATATTAGTACACATTAAATTAATCATTAATAGTATAATCATTAATAGTATATTCTAAAATTGTCATTATCAGTATATTCTTAACTTGTCATTATTAGTACATATCAAAGTTATCATTAGAAATACCTTCTAAACTTTTCATTATTAGTACATGTTAAAACTATTAGGACCTCGTATACTTATCATTATTGGTATATTCTAAACTTGTGAGTATTAGTACATGTTAAAGTAGTAGTGTCTTCTAAACATGACATTGTTAGTTTATTCAAAACAAATCATTGATAGTATTAGTATTTACTAAACTTTGCATTATTAATATAATTCAAACGTGTCATTACACATTAACGTTATCATTAATATAACCTTCTAAACATGTCATTCTAAGCATGTTATTAGTGCACATTATTAGTCATCATTAATAGTAACTTCTAAACATGACATTATTTATTCATAGAACGGTCTAAATTTGTCATTATTAGTATGTTCTAAACTTGTCCGTTTTTTGTTCAAATTAAAGTTATATCTCATAACACCTTCTAAACTTATAATGGTGAGTATATTCTTAATTATTAATAAACATTAAATTTACTATTAGTAGTACCTTTTAAATTTGTCATTATTAGGGCACGTTAAAATTCTCCTTAATGGTACATTGTAAGCTTGTCATTATTAGTATGTTCTAAACATGTAGACACTAAAGTTATCATCAATACTATATTCTAAACTTCTCATTTTAACATTAGCAGTACTTATTATTACACATTAAAGTTTTCATTGATAGTACCTTCTAAACTTCTCAATGTAGGTATATTCTGAACATGCCATTATTAGTATATTATAACTTGTCATTTTTAGAATACCTCATAGCTATCAGTAATAGTTTCTTCTAAACCTATTACTATTTGTATATTCTAAACTTATCATAATTAGTAGACAGGAAACTTTCATTTTATAAAGTTGCTATTATCGTTATATGATACACTTTTCATTAATAATATCAATTAATTTTTTTTATTAGTACCTTCTAAACTTATCACTATTGGCATATTCTAAAATTCTCATTATTAGCACTCATTAACAGTGCCTTCAGAACCTATATATTAGTCATTTTTAGAACACATTAGATTTGTCATTATTTGTCAAGTTGTCATTATTCGTATATTCTAACTTTGTCATTATTAGTAACATTACAGATATTACCTTCTAATATTTGTAATTATCAGTATCGTCTATAATTGCCATTATTAGTGCATATTAAAGTTATAATTAATAGTACCTTCTAAGCTTGTCCTTATTAGTATATTCTAAACATATGATTATGAGTTATCATTAATAGTGCTTTCTAAACGTAATGATCTTTCATGTTCTAAGCTATTAGTAAACTTTAAAGTTATAATTAATAGAATATTCTAAAATTTCATTATTAGTATATTCTAAACTTGTCATTAATAGTACAATTACACTTATCATTAATAGTATCTTTATTTAGATCATTATTAGTAATGAAAAGTTTAGAACGGCAATTTTAATACAATATACTAATGATGGCAAGTTAAGAAGGTAATATTGATAAAAACGTTAATGTGTACTAATAACGAAAAGTTTAGAATATACTAATGTTTAGAAAAAAAACTTAATGTACAAGCAATGAGAAGTTTAGAAGATACTACTAATAATAACTTTAATATGTAGCAATGATAGAAGGTTTTTAATATACTAATAAAGAAAAGTTTATAATACACTAATACTAACAAGTTTGGATAAGTTTAATGTGTACTATTAATTATAAATTTAATATATACTAATAATCACTGGTTTAGAATATACTTACAGTGATATTTAGAATATAGTTAAGAAGATACTGTTAAAGGTAACTTTAATGTTTAGAAATAATGACAAGTGTGGAATATACTAATAACAATAAGTTTAGAAGGTTTTACTAATATTAACTTCTAAACTTTGACAAGTTTAGAAGGCATTGTTAATAGTAACAGAAGTTTACAATTATACTAATAAAGAAAAGTTTAGAATACACTAATACTAACAAGTTTGGATAAGTTTAATGTGTACTATTAATTATAAAATTAATATATACTAATAATCACTGGTTTTGAATATAATTACAGTGATATTTAGAATATAGTTAAGAAGATACTGTTAAAGGTAACTTTAATGTTTAGAAATAATGACAAGTGTGGAATATACTAATAACAATAAGTTTGGAAGGTTTTACTAATATTAACTTCTAAACTTTGACAAGTTTAGAAGGCATTGTTAATAGTAACAGAAGTTTACAATATACTAATAATCAGAGGTTCAGGTATGTGTACTAATAATGAAAAGATTAGAATATAGCAATAATTTTAAGTTTAAAAGGTTCAAGATAACTTTAATTTATACTAATATAAGCAAGTTAACAATATACTAATAAAGACAAGTTTAGAAGATATATGATAAATTTAGTATATACTAATAGTAAATTACCAATAATAAAAAGTTTAGAATATGGTAATAACAACAAGTATAAAAGGTACTATTAATGATAACCTTAATGTGTGACAATTTCATAATGCACTAATATTGAAAAGTTTGGATGATATTATTAATGATAACGTTAATATAAATACAAATTTGGAATCTAATAATAATAACTTTAATGTGTTATCAAAATAAAAATTCTAGAATATACTGATAAAGAGAAGTTTAGAACAATTTAATAATGAAAATTTTAGAATGTACTTTCAATGATAACTTGAATTTGCACTAGTTATAGTAACCTTAAAGTGAATTAATAATGACATATTTAGAGTATACTAATAAAAAGTTTAGAATATACAAATAAAGACAGGGTAAGTAATATTGATGACAACTTTAATATATACCAGCAATGAGATGCTAAAAATTACAGTTTAAAAGGAATTATTAATTAGAAAATACTATCAATGATAACTTTTCAATATACTAATAATGACAAGTTTAGAAAATACTATTAATGTACAAATACTGGAAGGTTTAATACACAAGTAATAAAAGGATTAGAATAGAAGGTAATGACAAGTTTAGAAGAATCTAATATTGACATGTTTAAGATATAGCAATAATCATAAATTGAAAAGATCCTATTAATGATAACTTAAATATGAACTAATAACGGCACGTAATAATGAGAAGTTTAGAAGGTACTTTTAATGATATACAAGTAATAAAACGTTTAGAATAAAAGATAATGATAACTTAAACATGTACAAATAATGACATGTAATAATGAGAAGTTTAGAAAGTACTGTTAATGAAAACTTTCATGTGTACTAATAAAGAAAGTTAACAATATACTATATTATATTATAATGATAATAATGACAAGTTTAGAAGGTACTATTAATGATAAATCTAATGTGTTCTAAAAATGACAAGCTTAGAATATACTAATATATAGGTTCTGAAGGCACTGTTAATGAATGCTAATAATGAGGATTTTAGAATATACCAATAGTGATAAGTTGAAGGTACTATTGAAAAACAATTGTATTATTAATGAAAATTTTATCATATAATGACAATAGCAACTTTTTAATAATGAAAGTTTCCTGTCTACTAATTATGATAAGTTTAGAATATACAAATAGTAACAGGTTTAGAGGGAACTATTACTGATAGCTATAAGGTATTCTAAAAATGACGTTATAATATTCTAATAGTGCCATGTTTAGAATGTACTAACATTGAGAAGTTTAGAAGGTACTATTAATGAAAACTTTAATGTGTAATGACAATGAATATACTAATAATGACAAGCTTACAATGTACTAATAATGACAAGCTTACAATGTACTAATAATGACAAGCTTACAATTTACCATTAACGAAGGTACAAATTTGGAATCTAGTAAATTTAGAATATAATCACGATTATAAGTTTAGAAGGTGCTATCAGTTATAACTTTAATTTGAACATATAAGGACAAGTTTAGTACATACAAATTTAGACCGTTCTATGAATAAATAATGTCATGTTTAGTTTCTATTAATGATGACTTTAATGTGCACTAATAACATGTTTAGAATATACTAATAATGAGAAGTTTAGAAGGTACGATCAATTATAACCATAGTGTACTAATAAGGAGAAATTTAGAAGATACTAAATGGCAGGCTTAGACGGATCTATAAATGATATATTTAATTTGTACTAATAATCACAAATTTAAAATGTACTTTTGATGACAAGGTTAATTTAAGAACTATAATTTTAATATGCTCAATAAGATGAGGTTTATAATATCCAAATCATGAAAAATTAGGAAGGTATTTTTAATGATAACTTTAATGTCTACTAATAGTGACAATTTTAGAATATAGTAATAATGACTAATTTAGAATATACTATTAATGATTACTTAAATGTGTACTAATAAGGCAAGTTTATAATACACTAATGATGTCAAGTTACTGTTAAGGTAGAAGGTACTGTTAACGAGTACTAATAATACTAGAATATACAAATAATGACAAGTTTAGAAGATACTACTACTAATAGCTTTAATATGTATGGATAATGACAAGTTTATAAAATACTAATAAAGAAAAATTTAAAAAACAGCAATAATGACATGTTTAGAAGGTTAATGTGTAATGACACGTTTGAATTATATTAATAATGCAAAGTTTAGAAAATACTAATACTATCAATGATTTGTGGTGAATAAACTAACAATGTCACGTTCAGAACACACCACTACTTTAACATGTACTAATACTCACAAGTTTAGAATATAGCAATAATGACAAGTTTAGTCTTATAATAATTATTGTTTGAAAAATACTAATATTGAAAAGTTTAAAGGCACTGTTAATGATAATGACAAGTTTTGGAGGTTATATTAATGGTAACGTTAATGTGTAGTAATAATGACACGTTTGAATAATATTAATAATGCTAATAATGCTAAAACTAGTAATGGCATGTTTAGAATATACTTTTAATGATAACTTTAATATGCACTGATAGTAACAAGTTTAGAATATACTAAGAATATCCTCTGCAATTGCCATTATTAGTGCATATCAAAGTTATCATTAATAGTACCTTCTAAACTTGCCCTTATTAGTACAAATTATGTGATTATTAGTACACTTGAGTACATATTAGAATTATCATTAATAGTGCTTTCTAAACATGTAATTATCTTCCATATTCTAAGCTATTCTAAAATTTCATTATTAGTATATTCTGAAATTGTCACTAATAGTACACATTTGTTCTTATAAGTATGTTCTCAACGTATCATTATTACTGTATATCAAACTTATCATTAATATTACTTTCTAAACTTAGTATATTTTCAACTTTTATCATATTTTCTAATATTTGTTATTATCAATATCCTCTACAATTGCCATTATCATTAATAAAATATTCTAAAATTTCATTATTAGTATATTCTATACTTGTCATTAATAGTACACTTTAAAGTTCTCATTAATAGTATCTTTAATATGATCATTATTAGCATGTTCTATAATCATCTTGTAAACTTGTCTTTATTAGTATCTTCTATACTTGTCATTATAAGTATATTCTTAACGTATCATAAGTACTATTAATGGTAAGCTTACCATTAATAGTACTTTCTAAACTTGCCATTATTAGTATGTTATATAGTACCCATAATAGTATATTCTCAACTTTTATAATTAGTACACATTAATGTTATCATTAATAGGAGATTCCAAACTTATATGACCTTGTATATTCTAAAGTTGTCATTCTTAGTACATATTTATGTTATTATCAAAAGAATCTTCTGATTTTGTCGTTATTGGTATATCCTAAACTTGCATACGTTAAAATTATCATTAATACCATAATCTTAATTTGTTATTATTAATACACATTAAAGTTTTTATTAGAAGTACCTAAAAGTGTCATTAATCGTATATTCTAAACTTGTCATTACTAGGACATATTAAAGTTATCATTGATAACTCCTTTTCAACTTGTCATTATTAGAATAATTCAAACATTAATTAGTAATCATTATTAGTGTATTCTAAACTTGTCATATTAGTCATTATTCAACAACTCTAAACTTTTCCTTATTAGTACACATTAAATTTTCAATTAATTGTACCTTTTAAATATGACATTATGACACATTAAACTTGTCATTATTAGTATATTCTAAACTTTCTTTAATAGTACTCGTTAAAGATATTGCTAAGAGAATCTTAATATTATCAGTATCAAAATACATGAAAGTTATTATTACTATTATATTCTAATCTTGACATTATTACAACACAATAAAATGATCAAAAGTACCGATTATTACCACATTCTAAGTTTGACATTATTTGTGCAAATAAGATTTATCATTAATCGCACACTTCTTATCAGTATATTCTAAATTTGTTATTATTAGTAAACATTGAAGTTATCATTAATAGTACTTTCTAGACTTCTCATTATACGTATACGACCAACATGTCGATGTTGGTATATTCTAAATGTCTTCAACTTGTCATTTAGTATTTTCTAAACTTGTCATATAGTTCATATTAAATTTATCATTAATGGGACGTTATCATTAGTATATTCTAAGTCTGTCAATTTCAGTATATGTTAAAGTTGTCATTATTCTAACCTTGTCATTATTATTATAATTCAAACTAGTATATTCTGAACATATCATTATTAGTATATTCAAAACTCGTTATTATTAGTAAACTTATCATTAATAGTATATCCTAACTACTATCATTAGTATATACCAAATTTGCCATTATTAGTAAACATTAAATTTATCATTAAAAGTACCTTCTAATACTGGTTTATTAGTACATTCTAAACTTGACATTATTATTATGTTCTAAACTTATCATTAGTAAAAAATAAAGTAATTAATAGTACCTTCTAAACATATCATTAACAGTACCCTTTAAGCTTGTAATAATTAGTATATTCTAAACTCGTCATTATTAGTTATTTTGTAGTGTCTTCTTAATCTCTCATTATTAGAATGTTGTAAACTTGTCATTGTAAGTACACATCAAAGATATCATTAATAGTACCTTTTAAATTTGTCATCATTAATAGTACTTTCTAAACTTCTGTATTCTCTAAATATGTCTTCATTGGTATATTTTAAACTTGTCATTAATACTTCATATCAATTTTATCATTAATAGGACGTTCTAAAGTTTATTAGTATATTCTAAACTAGGTAATATTAGTATATGTCAAAGTTGTCATTAAACCTTGTCATTATTATTATAGTTTAAACTAGTATATTCTAAACATTCTAAACATTATTAGTATGTTCTAAACTTATCACTAGTAAAAATTAAAGTCATTAATAGTACCCTTTAAATTTGTAATTTTTAGTATATTCTAAACTCGTAATTATTAGTTATCATTAATAGCATCATTATCGGAATATTCTAAACTTGTCATTAATAGTACCTTTTAAACTTGTCATCATTAAAATGTTCTATACTTTTCATTATTAGTACACATTAAAGTTATCATTAATAGTACTTTCCAAATTTCTCATTATACGTATATTCTAAACATGTCTACATTGGAATATTCTAAACTTGTCATTATTAGTATATTCTAAACTTGGCAATATTAGTATATGTTAAAGTTGTCATTATTATTATAGTTTAAACTAGTATATTCTAAAGATATCGTTATTAGTATATTCAAAACTCGTCATTATTAGTGAACTTATCATTAATAGTATCTTCTAATCTTTTCATTATTACTATATTCCAAGTTTGACATTATTAGTACACATTAAATCTATCATTAATAGTACCTACTAATCTTGTTTTTATTAGTATTTTCTAAACATGGCATTATTAGTGTGTTCTAAACTTATTTTTAATGAAAATTAAAGTCATTAATAGTACCCTCTACACTAATCAATACCAGTACCCTTTTAACTTTTAATTATTAGTATATTCTAAACTTGTCAAAATTATTACACATTAAAGTTATCATTATCGTTAAAGATTTGTCACTACTAAAATATATTCTAAACTTGTTTTTATTAGTACACATTAAAGCTGTCATTAACAGTTTCTTTTCAACCTACCGTTATAAGTATATTCTAAATTTGTCATTATTAGTACACAATAAAAATTCTAATTGTATTTTCACTCTTCATTAATAGTATATTCTAAAATTCTCATTATTAGTACACATTAATGTTATCTTTAAAAAATACCTTCTAATCTTGTTTTAATTGTTATATTCTAAACTTGTCAGTATTAGTATATTCTAATTTTTTCATTATCACTACTTATAGTACCTCCTGAATTTTCTTTGTTTGTATATTCTAAACTTGTCATTATTAGTTCATAATAACGTTATTAGTACCTTCTAAACTTATTATTATTAGTATATTCTAAATTCATTATTAGTACATATTATAGTTAATAATTATAGTAACATCTCAACTTGTTATTATTAGTATATTCTAAACTTAACAGTACCTTCTAAACTTATTATTACGTGCCATTATTAGTATACATTAAAGATATCATTTAATAGGATCTTTTAAACAGATCATTATTGCTATATTTTAAACATGTCAATATTAGTTTCTTCTAAACTTGTCGTTATTTTTTATTCTTAACTTTTTATAATTTGTATATTATAAACTTTTCAGTATTAGTACACTCTAAAGTTATCATTAATAGTACTTTCTAAACTTGTCATTACTAGTATATTCTAAACTTGTCATTATTACTAAACTTTTAGGTTATCATTAATAGTTTCTTATAAAATTGTCATTTATAGTATATTCTAAACATCTCATTATTGTCACACATTAAAGTTATCATTGATAGTACCTACCCGGCCTTTATTTGTATATCCTAAACTTAGCATTAGTATACTCTAAATATGTCATTATTAGTGCACATTAAAGTTATTATTAAACTTGTTATTCTAAACTTGTCAAAGTTATTCTAAACTTGTCAAAGTTAAATGCATTATTAATATTATTTACAAACTTGCCATTATTAGTATCTTTTATTTTTTTTCATTATAAAGTCATTGTTGGTATATTCTAGTCTTTCCATTATTATTACACATAAAAGTTATTATTAACTGTGCCTTGAATTATAAGTATATTGTAAACTTGTCACATTAAAGCTATTAAATGTACAAGCTAAACTTGTACATATTATTCTTAGTATATTCTATCTAAACTTGTTACTATTTGTGCATATTAAAGTTATCATTAAAAGTACATTCTAAACATGTCATTACTAGTTTTTGTAAACTTTTCACTATTAGTACTCATTTAAGTAATTATTAGTACACATAAATTTATCTCTAATAGTGCTTTCCAAACTTGTCATTATTAGTATATTCTAAACTTCACATTAATAGTATATACTAAACTTATCACTATTAGTAGACATTAAAGTTATCCTTAATAGTACCTTCTAAACTTGGCATTATTAGTATATTCTAAGCTTGTCTTTATTAGTGCATGTTAACGTTATCAATTATAGTACCTTCTAAACTTACCCTTATTAGTAAATAGTACTTTGTTTATATTGGTACACATTAAAGTTATCATTAATAGTACCTTCTAAAAGTTGTCACTAAGGTACCTTCTGAACTTATCTTTTCTTGTATGGGTTTTCTATACTTGTCATTATTACAACATTAGCACATATTAAATCTAACCGTAATATTACAAAATTGTCATTACTAGCATATTCTAAATTTGTCATTATTAATGCAATAGTACCTTCTAAAATTGTCATTATTAGTATATTCTAAACACGTTAAAATTATCATTGATAATACCTTCTAAACTTGTCATAATTAGAATATTATTAATAATGACATGTTTAGAAAGTTACATTAAGCATAACGTTAATGTGTAGTAATAATGACACGTTTAAAATATACTATTAATGCAAGGTTTAGAAAATACTAACAATAGCATAGTAGAAGTTGCTATTAATGATAACTATGATACGTACTAATAATTAGTTTTGAATATACTAACAATAAATTGTTTAGAAGACACTATTAATGATAACTTTGATATGTACTAATACTCAAAAGTTTAGAATATACTAATAATAACAAGTTTAGAATAATGATAAACTCGGAATATATTATTATTATGAAGTTAAGAATATACCAATAATGATAAGGATACAAGGTCCTAGTAATGATAAATTTAATGTATACTAATAAAGTTAAAATACCGAAGAAGATATGTTCAGTATTTACTAATAATGATGTTTCAAATTTACGAACAATAACCACTTAAGAAAGTATTGTTAGTGATAACTAATGTGTACTAACAATGAGGGTTTAGAACATAAAACTGACGAGCTTTAATGGGTACTAAAGTGTTAAATATTGACAAGATTGACAAGTTTAGAAGATACTGTTAGAGATAACTTTAATGTGTAGAAATAGTGACAATTGTGGATCATACTAATAACGACAAGTTTAGAAGGTTCTATTAATGATAACTTTATTTTGTACTAAGTTTAAGGTGTATCAATAATCACAAGTTTAGAATATAATAATGATGATTTTAGAATATACTAATGATGATAATTTTAGAATATACTAATAATAATAAGTTTAGAATATACTAACAATGAGAGTTGAATATCCGAACAATGACAAAATTATAATGACAATTTTAAAGGCACTATTGATTATAACTTTAACGTGTAATAAATGACAGGTTTACAATATTTTAATAATGACATGCATAGAAGGTTACATTAATGATAATATTAATGTGTAGTAATAATGACACGTTTCAGAATGATAACGTAAGGTTTAGAAAATAGTAATAAACCTAACATTATAAACATGTTCTAAATTTGTCATCAGTAGTATATTCTATACTTGTCAAATTAAAGCTTGTCAATATTTGCATGTTCTAAACCCTCATTATTAAATCATCATTAACAATACTTTCTAATGTTGTCATTGTTCGAAACATATCAGTATTAATATATACTAAACATATCTTCTTGGGTATTCCAAACTTTTCATCATTAGTACACATTAGAGTTATCATTATTAAAACCTTGTATACATATCATTATTAGTATATTCTAAACTTGGCAATACTAATATATTCCAAAGTTTATCATTATTCTAAACTTGTCATTATTGGTATATTCTAGACTTGTGAGTACTAATACATATTAAAGTTACCATTAGTAGTTTCTTCTAAACATGATATTGTTAGGGTATTCAAAACTAATCATTATTAGTACGTATTATATTTATCATTAATAGTAACTTCTGATTTTGCTATTACCAGAATTGTCTAAACTTTGCATTATTAATATTATTCAAACGTGTCATTATTACTACACATTAACGTTATCATTAATATAACCTCCAAAACTTGTCATTATTACAAAATTAAACTTGTGGTTATTGATACATATTAAAGTTATCATTAACAGTGCCTTTAAACTTTTCAATATTAGTATTTTTGAAACATTAATTATTAGAAGACATTAAAGTTTTCATTTATAGTACATTCTAAATTTGTCATTAGTACGTTCTGGTCATTATTAGTACAAATTAAAGTTATGATATATATTACCTTCCAAAGTTGTCATTATTAGTAATTTCTAAACTTAATCAATATGTTCGAAACATGTATCTATTAATACACATTAAAGTTATTATTAATAGTACCTTGTAAACTTATATTCTAAACTTGTAATTATTAGTACAAAATAAATCTATCATTAATGGAACCTTCTAAACTTATCATTGTTAGTATATTCCACAATTGTCATTATTTCAACAGAGTAAAGTTATCCTGAGGAGTATCTTCGAAACTTGTCAATCTTAGTAGATTCTAAACTTTTAATTGTACATTCTAAACCTGTGGTTATTAGTACATTTCTTCTATACATGTTATTATTAGTATATTCTTATTTTGTCATTATTAGGACACCTTAAAGTTATAGCTAATAGCACCTTCTTGATTTGTTATTGTTGGTATATTATAAACTTTTCATTATTACTACACATTAAACTTATCAATCATAACACCTTCCAAACTCTTCAGTATTAGTGTATTCTAATCTTTTCTTTATTTTTATATTATAAAGTTGTCGTTATTGATACATGATAAAAATATTAGTAACTGTACCTTCTAAACATCATTATTAGTATATTCTAAACTTGTCATTATCAGTACACATTAACGTTATTATCAATATTACCTTCTTAACTTGACATCATTAGTATGTTATAAACTTGCCATATTAGTACACATTAAATTAAACATTAATAGTATATTCTAAAGTTGTCATTGTCAGTATATTCTAATCTTGTCATTATTTACACATTAAAGTTATCATTAGAAATACCTTCTAAACTTTTCATTATTAGTACATGTTAAAACTAACATATTCCAAAGTTTATCATTTTTTTAAACTTGTCATTAGTGCTATATTCTAAACTTGTGAGTATTAGTACATGTTAAAGTAGTGGTGTGTTCTGAACGTGACATTATTAGTTTATTTAAAACAAACCATTGATAGCATTAGTATTTTCTCAAATTTGCATGATTAATATAATGCATTAATATAACCTTCTAAACATGTCATTATTGTTTTTTTTAACTTTTCTTTATTAGTATTTTATATACTTGTCATTATTCATACATATTAAAGCTATCTTCTAAACTTGTCATTATTTGTATATTCTAGTATTATTAGTACACGTTAACAGTACCTTTTACCTTAACAGTAACTTGACATCATTAGTATATTATAAACTTGCCTTATTAGTACACATTTAAGTAATCATTAATAGTATATTCTAAATTTGTCATTATTACTATATTCTAAACTTGTCATTATTAGTAGACATTAAAGTTATCATTAGAAATACCTTCCTAATTTTTCATTATTTGGATATTATAAACCTCTTCTTATTGAACACATTAAAATTATAGTTATTAAAATATTCTAACCTTGTCATCAATAGTACATTTTAAATTTGTGATTATTAGTACAAATTAAATATATCATTAGTAGATCCGTCTAAGCCTGTATTTTAGTATATTCTAAATTTCTTCTTAAGTTATAATTGATCGTACCTTCTAAACTTCTCATTATTAGTATATTATTAGCACATTAAAGTCATCATTAATAGTAACTTCTAAATATGACATTATTTATTCATAGAACAGTCTAAATTTGTCATTATTAGTATGTACTAAACTTGTCCTTATTTGTTCAAATTAAAGTTATATCTGATAGCACCTTCTAAACTTATAATCGTGATTATATTCTAAATTGTTAATACACATTAAAGTTACTATTAGTAGTACCTTCTAAATTTTCGTTAATGGTACATTGTAAGCTTGTCATTCTAAACATGTAGACACTAAAGTTATCATCAACACTGTATTCTTAATTTCTCATTTTTAATATTAGTAGTACTTACCATTGTTAATTCTAAACTTTTCATTGTCATTACACATTAAATTTTCATTAAAAGTATCTTCTAAACTTCTCAATGTTAGTACATTCTAAACATGCCATTATTAGAATATTATAACTTGTCCTTTTTAGAATACCTTATAGCTATCAGTAATAGTTCCTTCTAAACCTGTTATTATTTGTATATTCTAAACTTATCATAATTAGTAGACAGGAAACTTTCATTATTAAAATTTTCGTTAATGGTACATTGTAAGCTTGTCATTATTAGTATATTCTAAACATGTAGACACTAAAGTTATCATCAATACTGTATTCTAAACTTCTCATTTTTAATATTAGCAGTACTTGCTGTTGTTAGTATATTCTAAACTTTACATTATTATTACACATTAAAGTTTTCATTAATAGTACCTTCTAAACTTCTCAATGTTAGTATATTCTAAACATAACATTATTAGTATATTATTAGTATAACTTGTCATTTTAGAATACCTTATAGCTATCAGTAATAGTTCCTTCTAAATCTGTTACTATTTGTATATTCTAAACTTATCATAATTAGTAGACAGGAAACTTTCATTATTAGAAAGTTGCTATTATCATCATATGATAAACTTTTCATTAATGATACAAATTAAATTGTTTTTATTTGTACCTTCTAAACTTATCACTATTGGTATATTCTAAAATTCTCATTATTAGCATTCATTAACAGTGCCTTCAGAACCTATATGTTAGTATATTCTAAGCTTGTCATTTTTAGAACACATTAGATTTATCATTAGTAGTACCTTCTAAACTTGTCATTAATATTATATTATAGTTTACAGTTATAGTAACTTCTCAACTTGCTATCATTAGTATATTGTAAACTTGTCTTAATTAGTATATTGTAAACTTTCATTATTAGTACACATGAAAGTTTTCATTAACACTTTCTAAACTTCTCGTTAATACGTGTCATTATTTGTACATATTTAAGTTATCATTAATAGGATCTTTTAAACTTATCATTATTGCTATATTGTAAACATGTGAGTATTAGATTCTTCTAAACTTGTCATTATCTTTTATTCTAAACGTTTTATTACTTGTATTTCATTAAAAGTACCTTCTAAACTTCTCATTATTACGTGCCGTTATTAGTTCATATTTAAGTTATCATTAATAGGATCTTGCTATATCTTAAATATGTCAAAATAAGATTCTTCTAAACTTGTCATTACCTTTTATTCTAATCTTTTTATTACTTGTGTATTGAACTTTTCAGTATTAGTACATTCCTAATTAATAGTATTTTCTAAACTTGTCATTATGAGTATATTCAAAAGTTATTGATAGTATTTTCTAAACTTGTCATTATTAGTATATTCAAAACTTGTTATTATTATTAAACTTTAAGTTCATCATTAAAATGTCATTTTTAGTATATTCTAAGCATCTCATTGTTGATATATATTAAAGTTGTCATCAATATTACTTACCCTGTCTTTATTTGTATATTCTAAACTTATTATTAGTATACTCTAAACATGCCATTGTTAATTCACTTTAAGGTTACTATTACTAGTACACATTCAAGTTATCATTAAAAGTACATTCTAAAATTGTAATTATTAAATTATTCTAAACTTCTCATTATCAGTATATTCTAAACTTTTTATTTTGATAACACATTAAAGTTATTATTATTAGATTCCAAATTTGTATTTATTAGTACACATTAACGTTATCATTAATAATATCTTCCAAACTTTTCATTATTAGTGCATTATGAAATTGTCAATAATACCACCTTCTAAACTTCTCATTATTACTATATTCTAAACTTGTCACACATTAAGGTTATCATTAATAGAACCTTCTATACTTGTTGTTATTACCATATTCTAAAAATTTTATTATTAGTAATTTACTATTAGTATATACTGAATTTATCATTTATCTTCTAAACTTGTCTTTATTAGTATATTGTAAACTTGCTTATTATGAGCATAAATTAAAGTTATCTTGAACATAAAATTTGAACAGAAAATTTGAATTTTAAATTTGAACATAAAATTATTGGTATATTCTAATCTTTCCATTATTAGTACACATACCTGTACCTTCTAAACCTCTGATTATTAGTATATTGTAAACTTCTGATTATTAGTACACATAAAAGCAACTATTAACAATACCTTCTAAACTTGTCAAAGTTTAGAAGTTAATATTAGTAGAACCTTCTAACTTATCGTTATTAGTATATTCCACACTTGTCATTATTTCTAAACATTAAAGTTACCTTTAACAGTATCTTCTGAACTTGTCAATCTTAGCATATTCTAAATATCATTGTAAGTATATTCTAAACCAGTGATTTATAGTTGATAGCACCTTCTTAACCATTATAAACTTGTCATTATTAGTACACATTAAACTTATCCAAACTTCTTAGTATTAGTGTATTCTAAACTTTTCTTTATTAGTATATTATAAACCTGCTATCATTGCTACATATTAAAGTTATTATTAGTAGTATCTTCTAAACTTCTTATTACTTGTACATTAAGAGTTTTTTCTAAACATTAGTATATTCTAAACTTTTCATTATGAGTACACATTAACGTAATTATCTTGACATCATTAGTATATTGTAAACTGGTCTTATCAAAAATACCTTTTAAGCTTTTTTTATTAGTACATGTTAAAACTGTCATTAAAGGAATTTTCCAATTTTATATTTGAACACATTAGAACAAATTAAAATTACAGTTCTAAACTTGTCATTAATAGTACACATTAAAGTTATCATTAATAGTATCTGTAATCTGATCATTATTAGTATATTCTATAATTATCCTTATTAGTACACATTAAAGTTATCATTAATATCACTTTCTAACCATTATAATATTCTAAACACATCTTAATTGGCATGTTCTAAACTTTTTATTTACAGTGTTCATTAAATATATATGGCAATGAATACATAAATATATACATAAATAATAATAAATAAATAAATAAATAAATAAATAATAAATAAATATACATGGCAATATCAGTTGCCATTATTCTAAACTTGTCATTATTATATAGTACTTGTTAGTACTAATATACAAGATTGGTAGCACCTTCCAAAGTTGTCATTATTCGTATATTCTAACTTTGTCATTATTAGTACACATTATAGTTATCACTGACATTACCTTCTAATATTTGTAATTATCAGTATCGTCTATAATTGCAATTATTAGTGCATATTAAAGTTATCATTAATAGTACCTTCTAAACTTGTCCTTATAAGTATATTCTAAACATGTGCTTATGAGCTATCATTAAAACGTAATCATTTTTCATGTTCTAAGCTTGTCACTATTAGTACACTTTAAAGTTATCATTAATAGAATATTCTAAAATTTCATTATTAGTATATTCTAAACTTGTCATTAATAGTGCAATTAAAGTTATCATTAATAGTATCTTTATTCTGATCATTATTAGTATGTTCTATAATTATCATTATTAGTATTAGTTATCATTAACAGTATCTTGTAAACTTGTCATTATTAGTATGCTCTAAACTCGTCATTATAAGTATATTCTTAACGTATCATCATTACTATACATTAAACTTTCTAAACTTGTCATTGTTAGTATATTATAAACTTACCCATTATTAGTGCATATTAAAGTTGTCATTAATAGTACCTTCTAAACTTGTCCTTATTAGTATATTCTAAACATGTGATAATGAGTACATATTAGAGTTATCATTAATAATACTTTCTAAACACATAATTATCTTCCATATTCTAAGCTTTTCACTATTGGTACACTTTAAATTTATCATTAATAGAGTATTCTTTAAAGTTCATTATTAGTATATTCTAAACTTGTCATTAATAGTACAATTAAAGTTATCATTAATAGTGTTTTTAATCTGATCATTATTAGTATGTTCTATAATTATCATTATTAGTATTAGTTATCATTAACAACAACAGATCTTGCCTCATCCCTTAAAGGTGGAGTGACAATAAACGGATATCAATTTCACTTCCTTCTTCACACTTCTTTCCGTAAATATATCTTATCCCCTTTCAGTTAGGAAAAATCATGATAAATGGGGGATACAAAAAGATAGTGGGTAATTTTCTCTATACCTATATTGAGTAAGCCTAACAGTACAGAACTAAATGAATGCATTTATCTTTGCATCTCAAATCAAATCCATTCTTATCATATGAGGTAATTATTCAATGTTTCCACTGCTACTCAGTTGAGCTACTGCCTCTACATCAACATAGTCATCATATTACATTCCATGCAACTAAAACACCAATTCCTATTATCATCACGGTTCTACAAACACGCACAATTTATACAATCTCTATCTAACCACCTCAACAAGTTCTGCTCCTATAAACACATGAAAATTGGATCCTTGCTAATCATCTCAAATAACATACATCCTACCAAGATATGCAGTCATAACTTACCAGAAATCATTGCTCTCTCCCTCCTGCGTGTTTTCCATTATATCTATTCCCGTTATTCCTCCCATTTATTCTTTTCCCAACTATTACTTTCCCCAGCAAAAGGACTAAGCGTCCATCTCCATTTTCACGCAGCAGAGAAAGAGACAGAAAGAACAACTCTTTCATTGTTCTAGGCGTTTGAGTTGGCACCACGGTTCCAACAATCTTGGCATCATCTTAACGGTACATTTAATATCGCCAAATACACACCGTACATGGGTCATACACATACATAGCAACTACAATACGTAATTCTATAAATTCTTACGTAACTAGAGCACCGTAAATTTCACAAGAATAAACGTATCTCTAGATACATTATATCTAAAACACTTTAATATCAGACCGTGAATTCGCGTCTGTATGTAAACAAACCAACACTAGCTGGGCACTGCTCCTGGTCCGAGAGCATCACAAAAATAGAGAATGTAATTAGCACCAGGGAGTGACTATGGTAACAGTATGTTCTATATACATTACACTTACCCTTAACAGTGCTTTCTAAACTTGTCATTATTAGTATATTACAAACTTGTATATTCTAAAGTTGTCACTCTTACTACATATTTAAGTTATTATTAAAATAATCTTCTGAACTTGTCGTTATTGGTATATCCTAAACTTGTCATTAATACCACTCGTTAATACCATAATCTTAACTTGTCATTATTAGTACACATTAAAGTTTTTATTAGTTGTACCTAAAGTGTCATTAATCGTATCCTTACTAGAACATATAAGTTATCATTGATAATTCCTTTTCAACTTGTCATTATTAGTATAATTCAAACATTAATTAGTAATCATTATTAGTGTATTCTAAACCTCACTATTCAAAAACTCAAAAATTTTAATTAGTACACATTATAGTTTCAATTAATTGTACCTTATGACATTATGACACATCAAACTTGTCATAATGTCATTATTCTAAACTTTCTTTAATCGTACATGTTAAAGCTATTGCTAAGAGAATCTTCTAATCTTGTCAATATCAATATACATTAAAATTATTATTACTATTATATTCTAATCTTGACAACACAACAAATTTATTAAAAGTACCGATTATTACCGCATTCTAAATTTGTCATTATTTGTGCAAATAAAATTTATCATAAATATTACCTTCTAAACTTGTTATCATTAGTATATTCTAAACATGCCATTATTAGCATATCCTAATAATTCTTAGTATATTCTAAACTCGTCAATATTAGTTATCATTAATAGTATCTTCTAAACCTGTCATTACTAGAATATTCTATTTTTTTCATTATTAGTACACATCAAAGATATCATTAATAGTACCTTTTAAACCTGTCACCATTAGAGTGTTCTATACTTTCCATTATTAGTACACATTAAAAATACCATTTCTAGACTTCTCATTATACGTATATTGTAAACATGTCAATATTGGTATATTCTAAATATATCTTCATTGATGTATCTAAACTTGTCATTATTAGTGTGTTCAAAACTTGTCATAATATATCATATGAAATTTATCACTAATAAGACGTTATCATTAGTATATTCTAAGTCTGGCAATATGCTAAAGTTGTCATTATTCTAACTTTGTCATTATCGTAATTTAAACTAGTATATTCTAAACATGTCATTAATAGTATATTCAAAACTCGTAATTATTAGTTAACTTATCATTAATAGTATATCCTAATCTTTATTATTGGTATATTCCAAATTTGCCATTATTAGTACACATTAAATTTATCATTAAAAGTACCTTCTAATCTTGGCATTATTAGTATGTTCTAAACTTATCATTAGTAAAAATTAAAGTAATTAATAGTACCTTCTAAACTTGTCATTAACAGTACCCTTTAAATAGTATAGTATAGTAAATTGTATCCTGTAAACCTGTCATTATTAGAATGTTCTAAACTTGTCATCATTAGAATGTTTTATACTTTTCATTATTAGTACACATTAAAGTTATCATTGATAGTACTATCTAAACTTCAGTATATTCTAAACATGTATATTCTAAACTTGTCATCATTAGTATGATCTAAACTTGTCATTAATACTTCATATTAAATTCATCATTAATAGGACGTTCTAAACTTATCTTTATTTGTATATTCTAAAATTCTCATGATTACTACACATTAATGTTATCTTTAAAAATACCTTCTAATCTTGTTTTTGTTGTTATATTCTAAAATTGTCAGTATTAGTATATTCTGATTTTTTTTCATTATTACTCCTAGATTTTCTTTATATATTCTAAACTTGTCATTGTTAGTTCATATTAACGTTATCATTATTAGTACCTTCTAAACTTATTATTATTAGTATATTCTAAATTCTTTCCATTATTAGTACTCATACATGTTCCTTCTAAACTTCTAAACTTCTGATTATTAGTACACATTAAAGTTATTATCAATAATACCTTCTAAACTTGTCAAAGTTAAATGCATTATCTTTTAAACTAGTCATTATTAGTACCTTCTAAACTTGTTATTAATATACATTATGCTGATATTCTATGGTTGTCATTGTTAGTATATTCTAAACTTTTCATTATTAACAGATCAAATTATTCCATGTTAGTACATATCAAAGATATTTAATAGAACCTTCTAAAATTGTCATTATTAAAACATATTAAAATTATTACAAATATAATTTTATAAAATTTTGATTATTGGTTATTGTTGTATATATCATTGATAGTACTATTGACAATATTCATTATTAATATATTCTAAACTTTTGATATTAAAGTTATCATCAATAGTTCCGACTGAAGATGTTATTCTTAGTATATTCTAAACTTGTTACTATCAGTGCATATTAAAGTTATAATTAAAAGTATATTCTAAACGTCATTACTAGTATTTTGTATTTTTTCACTGTTAGTGCCCATTAAAGTAATTGTTAGTTTATATTAAAAATTTTGATAATATTACCTGCTAGACGCTATACTTTTTTATATAAATTTCCCATATAATCATAAATTAATATTTTCATTAGTTTTGAATATACTAACAATGACATGTTTAGAAGACACTACCAATGATAACTTGAATATGTACTAATACTCAAAAGTTTAGAATATCGTAATAGTGACAAGTTTAGGATAATGATAAACTCGGAATATATTATTATTACCAAGTGTAGGATATACTAATAATGGTAAGGATACAAGGTCCTAGTAATGATAACTTCTATGTATACTAATAAAGTTTAGAATACCAAAGAAGATATGTTTAGTATCTCCTAATAGTGATGTTTCAAATTTACGAACAATGACAATTTCTAAATAAAAACTTTAATGTTTTCTGATAAATAATGTTTGGTATATACTAATAATGACAAGTTTAAAGGCACTATTAATGATAACTTGAATATGTACACATATTCACATGTTATTATAATACATGTATTATGTACACATAATCACATGTTTACAATAGTGTAATAAAGTTTAAAAGGTTATTAATAATGTTAATGTGTAGCAATAATGACACGTTTTAATGATATTGATAATGTAAAGTTTAATAAATACTAATAATAACATAATTAGAAGTTGCTATCAATGATAACTATAATACGTACTAATAATTAGTTTTGAAAAAAAAACTAACAATGTCATATTAAAAAGCCAGTAACAATAGTAACTTTAACATGTACTACTCACAATTTTAGAATATACTAATAATGACAAGTTTAGAATATACTAATAATGGTCCTAATAATGATAACTTTAATGTGTACTAATAATGACAAGTTTAGAATAATTATGGAAGATATGTTAGTATTTACTAATACTGATATATTTAATAGAACCTTCTAAAATTGTCATTATTAAAACATATTAAAGTTATTACAAATATAGTTTTATAAAATTTTGATTATTGGTTATTGTTGTATATATCATTAATAGTACTATTGACAATATTCATTATTAATATATTCTAAACTTTTGATATTAAAGTTATCATCAATAGTTCCGACTGAAGATGTTATTCTTAGTATATTCTAAACTTGTTACTATCAGTGCATATTAAAGTTATAATTAAAAGTATATTCTAAACGTCATTACTAGTATTTTGTATTTTTTCACTGTTAGTACTCATTAAAGTAATTGTTAGTTTACATTAATTTTTTTATAATAGTACCTGCTAGACGCTATACTTTTTTTTATATAAATTTCCCATATTATCATAAATTAAAATTTTCATTAGTTTTGAATATACTAACAATGACATGTTTAGAAGACACTACCAATGATAACTTGAATATGTACTAATACTCAAAAGTTTAGAATATCGTAATAGTGACAAGTTTAGGATAATGATAAACTCGGAATATATTATTATTACCAAGTGTAGGATATACTAATAATGGTAAGGATACAAGGTCCTAGTAATGATAACTTCTATGTATACTAATAAAGTTTAGAATACCAAAGAAGATATGTTTAGTATCTCCTAATAGTGATGTTTCAAATTTACGAACAATGACAATTTCTAAATAAAAACTTTAATGTTTTCTGATAAATAAAGTTTGGTATATACTAATAATGACAAGTTAAAAGGCACTATTAATGATAACTTGAATATGTACACATATTCACATGTTATTATAATACATGTATTATGTACACATAATCACATGTTTACAATAGTGTAATCAAGTTTAAAAGGTTATTAATAATGTTAATGTGTAGCAATAATGACACGTTTTAATGATATTGATAATGTAAAGTTTAATAAATACTAATAATAACATAATTAGAAGTTGCTATCAATGATAATTATAATACGTACTAATAATTAGTTTTGAAAAAAAGCTAACAATGTCATATTAAAAAGCCAGTAATAAGTAACTTTAACATGTACTAATACTCACAATTTTAGAATATACTAATAATGACATGTTTAGAATATACTAATAATGGTCCTAATAATGATAACTTTAATGTGTACTAATAATGACAAGAAGATATGTTAGTATTTACTAATACTGATATTTTTCGAATATACGAACAATGACAACTTTAGAAAGTATTGTTAATGATAACTTAAACGTGTACAAATAAAGAGAAGCTTTTAATGATAACTCAGATATGTGTTAATAATAACAAGTTTATAATATGCAAAAAATGACAAATGTAGAGGGTACTATTGATAATGAATTGAATGTGTACTAAAATGACAATTTTAGAAAGATGCTATTAATGATAACTTTTGTGTAGTTACAATGACAAGTTTATAAGGTACTATTAATGATAACTTTAATGTGTACTAATAATGACAAGTTTAAAATGCAGTAACAATGACAAGTTCAGAATGGTCTATTAATATAAACTTTAATAAATTCCAATAGTGACAAATTTAAAAAACACCAATATTATACAAAAAATGAGATGTTTAGAAGGTACTATTAATGATAACTTATATGGCAAATGGCAAAAGATGACAAGTTTAGAACACTGATGAAAAGTTAAGAAAGTTAATGATAACTTCAATGTGTACTAATTCTGTCAAGTTTAAAATGCAGTAACAATGACAAGTTCAGAAATAGTAATGCTAGTAATCACAAATTTGAAAAATACAGTAGAAATATATAAAAAATGGCATGTTTAGAAGAAAACTAGAAGATAAATTTAGAAGATATTGATAATAACAAGTTTGATATAATAATAATGGCGATTTTGGGTGCTAATATGTGGGAATGTGGTAATATTGACAAGTTTAGAATACATTAAAAATAACATTTTAGTAATATACAAGTAAAGATAAGTTCAGACTGTATCTTAATGACAAATTTTAGAAAGTACTATTAATGATCAATTTAATGTGTACTAATGTAAACAAAGCACTATATACTAATAAGGGTAAGTTTAGAAGGTACTATAATTGATAATGTCAACTTGTACTAATAACGATAAGCTTGGAATATACTCATAATGCCAGGTTTAGAAGGTACTATTAAGGATAACTTTAATGTCTATTAATAGTATATTTTCAACTTTCAAAATATTTCTAATATTTGTTGTTATCAGTATCCTCTACAATTGCCATAATTAGTGCATATTAAAGTTATAATTAATAGTACCTTCTAAACTTGTCGTTATTAGTATATTCTAAACATGTGATTATGAGTACATATTAGAGTTATCACTAATAGTACTTTCTCAACATGTACCTACATATTCTAAGGTTGCTACTATTGGTATACTTTAAAGTTACCATTAATAGAATATTCTAAATTTTTATTATTAGTATATTCTAAACTTGTCATTAATAGTACACTTTAAAGTTCTCATTATTAGCATGTTCTATAATCATCATTATTAGTATTAGTTATTATTAAGAGTATCTTGTAAACTTGTCATTATTAGTATCTTCTATACTTGTCATTATAAGTATATTCTTAACGTATCATAATCACTATACATTAAGCTTACCATTAATAGTACTTTTTAAACTTGTCATAATAATAGTATATTCTCAACTTTTATAGTCAGTACACATTAATGTTATCATTAATAGTAGGTTCCAAACTTGTATAACATTTTATATTCTAAAGTTGTCATTCTTAGTACATATTTAAGTTATTATTAAAAGAATCTTCTGATTTTGTCGTTATTGGTATATCCTAAAATTGCACTCGTTAAAATTATCATTAATACCATAATCTTAATTTGTCATTATTAGTACACATTAAAGTTTTTATTAGAAGTACATAAAAGTATGATTAATCGTATATTCTAAACTTGTCATTACTAGGACATATTAAAGTTATCATTGATAATTCCATTTCAACTTGTCATTATTAGTATAATTCAAACATTAATTAGTAATCATTATTAGTGTATTCTAAACTTGTTATTATTAGTCATTATTCAAAAACTCTATTTTTTTCTTTATTAGTACACATTAAAGTTTCAATTAATTGTACCTTTTAAATATGACATTATGACACATTAAACTTGTCATTATTAGTATATTCTAAACTTTCTTTAATAGTACACATTAAAGATATTGCTAAGAGAATCTTAATCTTGCCAGTATCAATATACATTAAAGTTATTATTACTATTATATTCTAATCTTGACATTATTACAACACAATAAAATGATCAAAAGTACCGATTATTACCACATTCTAAATTTGACATTATTTGTGCAAATAAGATTTATCATTAGTCGCACACTTCTTATTATCAGTATATTCTAAATTTGTTATTATTAGTAAACATTGAAGTTATCATAAATATTATCTTCTAAACTTGTCATCATTAGTATATTCTAAACATGTCATTATTAGTATATTCTAATAATCATTCTAAATAGTATCTTCTAAAACTGTCATTATTAGAATGTTCTAAACTTGTCATTATAAGATATCATTAATAGTACTTTTCAAACTGTCACCATTAGAGTGTTCTATACTTTTCATTATTAGTACACATTAAAGTTATCATTAATAGTACATTCTAGTTATTGATTAGTTTAGAGGGTACTACTAATGACTTTAATTTTAATTGAAAATAAGTTTAGATTACACTAATAATACCTGGTTTAGAAAATACTAATAAAAATAAGATTAGTAGGTACTACTAGTGATAGATTTAATGTGTAATAATAATGTCAAACTTGGAATATAGTGATAATGAAAAGATTAGAAAACACTATTAATGATAAGTTTACTAATAATGACGAGTTTTGAATATACTAATAACGACATCTTTAGAATATACTAGTTTAAACTATAATAATAATGACAACTTTAACATATACTAATATTGCCAAGTTTAGCATATACTAATAATGATATATTTAATATAAACTATTAATGGCAAGTTTAGAACATACTAATAATGACAAGTTTAGAATATTCCAATGTAGACATACGTATAATGTGAAATTTTGAAAGTACTATTAATGATAACTTTAATGTGTACTAATAATGAAAAGTATAGAACATTCTAATGATGACAAGTTTAAAAGGTACTATTAATGATATCGATGCTATTAATGATAACTAATAATGACGAGTTTAGAATATACTAATAATATCAAATTTAAAGGGTACTGTTAATGATGTTTCGAAGGTACTATTAATGATTTTAACTTATACTAGTCATAAGTTTAGAACATACTAATAATGTCAAGTTTAGAATGTCTAGAATGTACTAGTTTAAACGATAACAATAATGATAAGGTTTAATGACAACTTTAACATATACCAATATTCCCAAGTTTAGAATATACTAATAAAATTGATATGAAGTATTAATGAGAAGTTTAGAATATACCAATGAAGACATGTTTAGTATATACAGAAGTTTAGAAAGTACTATTAATGATAACTTTAATGTGTACTGATAATGAAAAGTATAAAACATTCTAATGATGACATTAATGATATCTTTGATGTGTACTTACAATGACAAGTTTACAATATTCTAATAATGACAAAAATAACTAATGATAACGAGTTTAGAATATACTAATTATTACAAGTTTAAATGGTACTTTTAATGATAAGTTTAGAAGGTACTATTAATTACTTTATTTTTTACTAATGATAAGTTTAAAACATACTAATAATGTCAAGTTTAGAATGTACTAATAAAAACATAATTAGAAGGTACTTTTAATGTGTACTAATAATGGCAAATTTGGAAAATACTAATAATAATAATTAGGATATACTATTAATGATAAGTTTACTAATGATAACGAGTTTTGAATATACTAATAATGATATGTTCAGAATATACAAGTTTGAATTATAATAATAATGACAAGGTTAGAATAATGACAACTTTAACATATACTAAAATTGTCTGACTTAGAATATACTAATGATAACGTCCTATTAATGATAATTTAATATGAACTATTAATGACAAGTTTAGAACATACTAATAATGACAAGTTGAAGACACATTTAGAACATACCAATATTAACATGTGTATAATGAGAAGTCTAGCAAGTACTATCAATGATAACTTTAATGTGTACTAATAATGAAAAGTATGGAACAATCTAATGGTGACAGGTTTAAAAGGTACTATTAATGATATCTTATAATGACAAGTTTAGAACATTCTAAAAATGATAGATTTAGATGATACTATTTAGAATACTATTTAGAATAATTATATGAATACACTAATAATGACATGTTTAGATGACAAGTTTAGATGACAAGTTTAGATGACAAGTTTAGAGGGTAATATTTATGATAACTTCAATGTTTACTAATAATAACAAATTTAGAATATACTGATAATAAGAAGTGTGCGATTAATGATAAATCTTATTTGCACAAATAATGTCAAATTTAGAATGTGGTAATAATCGGTACTTTAGATCATTTTATTGTGTTGTAATAATGTCAAGATTAGAATATAATAGTAATAATAACTTTAATGTATTTTGATACTGATAATATTAAGATTCTCTTAGCAATATCTTTAATGAGTACTATTAAATAAAATTTAAAATATACTAATAATGACAAGTTTAATGTGTCATAATGTCGTATTTAAAAGGTACAATTAATTGAAACTTTAATGTGTACTAATAAGGAAAAGTTTAGAGTTTTTGAATAATGACTAATATGACAAGTTTAGAATACACTAATAATGATTACTAATTAATGTTTGAATTATACTAATAATGACAAGTTGAAAAAGAATTATCAATGATAACTTTAATATGTCCTAGTAATGACAAATTTAGAATATACGATTAATGACACTTTTAGGTACTTCTAATAAAAAACTTTAATGTGTACTAATAATGACAAATTAAGATTATGGTATTAATGATAATTTTAACGAGTGCAAGTTTAGGATATACCAATAACGACAAAATCAGAAGATTCCTTTGATAATAACTTCTATATGTACTAAGAATGACAACTTTAGAGTATACAACGTCATACAAGTTTGGAATCTCCTATTAATGATAACATTAATGTGTACTAATTATAAAACATGAGAATATACTATTATGGGTAACTTTATAACATACTAATAATGGCAAGTTTAGAAAGTACTATTAATGGTAAGCTTAATGTATAGTGATTATGATACGTTAAGAATATACTTATAATGACAAGTATAGAAGATACTAATAATGACAAGTTTACAAGATGATTATAGAATATGCTAATAATGACCATATTAAAGATACTATTAATGAGAACTTTAAAGTGTACTATTAATGACAAGTTTAGAATATACTAATAATGAAATTTTAGAATATTTTATTAATGATAACTTTAAAGTGTACCAATAGTGGCAACCTTAGAATATGCAAGTACATGTTGAGAAAGTACTATTAATGATAACTCTAATATGTACTCATAATCACATGTTTAGAATATACTAATAACGACAAGTTTAGAAGGTACTAATAATGATAACTTTAATATGCACTAATAATGGCAATTGTAGAGGATACTGATAATAACAAATATTAGAAAATATTATGAAAGTTGAAAATATACTAATAGGGGTAAGTTTATAATATACTAATAATGACAAGTTTAGAAAGTACTATTAATGGTGAGTTTAATATATAGTAATAATGATACGTTGAGAATATACTTATAAAAACAAGTTGAGAATACTAATAATGAGAAGTTTACAATACAAATAATGATCAGATTAAAGATACTATTAATGATAACCTTAATGTGTACTATTAGTGACAATTTCAGAATATACTAATAATGAAATTTTAGAATAGCTTAGAATATGGAAGATAATTACATGTTTAGAAAGCACTATTAATGATAATTCTAATATGTACTCAATTGTACTAATAATCACATAATTTGTACTAATAAGGGCAAGTTTAGAAGGTACTATTAATGATAACTTTAATATGCACTAATAATGGCAATTGCAGAGGATATTCTTAGTATATTCTAAACTTGTTACTATGAGTGCATATTACAGTTATCATTAAAAGTATATTCTAAACATGCCATTACTAGTATTAGCATTACTAGCATTATTAATATTATTCAAACGTGTCATTATTACTACACATTAACGTTATCATTAATATAACCTCCAAAACTTGTCATTATTACAAAATTGTAAACTTGTGGTTATTGGTACATATTAAAGTTATCATTAACAGTGCCTTTAAACTTTTCAATATTAGTATTTTTCAAACAATAATTATTAGAAGACTAAACTTGTCATTATTGCTATATTCTAAACTTGTGAGTATTAGTATATGTTAAAGTAGTGGTGTGTTCTGAACGTGATATTGTTAGTTTATTCAAAAGAAATCATTGATAGTATAAGTATTTTCTAAACTTTGCATTATTAATATAATTCAAACGTGTCATTACACATTAACGTTATCATTAATATAACCTTCTAAACATGTCATTATTGCTGTTTTTTTAACTTTTCTTTATTAGTATTTTATAAACTTGTCAGTATCCATACATATTAAAGCTATTAGTAGTAGTATCTTCTAAACTTGACATTATTAGTATATTATAAACTTGCTTTATTAGTACATATTTAAATAATCATTAATAGTATATTCTAAATTTGTCATTATTACTATATTTTAAAATTGTCATTATTAGTAGACATTAAATTTATCATTTAAAATACCTTCCTAATTCTTCATTATTTGGATATTATAAACCTCTTCTTATTGAGCACATTAAAATTATAGTTCTTAAATTATTCTAACCTTGTCATCAAAAATACATTTTAAATTTGTGATTATTAGTACAAATTAAATATATCATTAATAGATCCGTCTAAGCCTGCTATTTAGTATATTCTAAATTTCTCCTTATTAGTACACTAAAGTTATAATTGATCGTACCTTCTAAACTTCTCATTATTAGTATATTCTAAGCATGTTATTAGTGCACATTAAAGTCATTACGGTCAAACGGTCTAAATTTGTATGTACTAAACTTGTCCTTATTTGTTCAAATTAAAGTTATAACTGATAGCACCTTCTAAACTTATAATCGTGATTATATTCTAAATTTACTAGATTCCAAATTTGTATTTATTAGTACACATTAACGTACCTTCTAATTTTCGTTAATGGTACATTGTTATCATCAATACTGTATTCTAAACTTCTCATTTTTAATATTAGTAGTACTTGCCATTGTTAGTATATTCTAAACTTTTCATTATCTTTAAATTTTTCATTAATAGTACCTTCTAAACTTCTCAATGTTAGTACATTCTAAACATGCCATTATTAGAATATTATAACTTGTCATTTTTAGAATACCTTATAGCTATCAGTAATAGTTCCTTCTAAACCTGTTACTATTTGTATATTCTAAACTTATCATAATTAGTAGACAGGAAACTTTCATTATTAAAAAGTTGCTATTACCATTATATGATAAACTTTTCATTAATAATACAATTCTTTTTCATTAGTACCTTCTAAACTTATCACTATTGGTATATTCTAAAATTCTCATTATTAGTATTCATTAACAGTGCCTTCAGAACCTATATATTAGTATATAAAAGCTTGTCATTTTTAGAACACATTAGATTTATCATTAATAGTACCTTCTAGACTTGTCATTATTACTATATTATAGTTAACAGTTATAGTAACTTCTCAACTTGTTATCATTAGTATATTCTAAACTTCTCTTAATTAGTATATTGTAAACTTTCATTATTAGTACACATGAAAGTTTTCATTAACAGTACTTTCTAAACTTGTCATTATTACGTGTCATTATTTGTAAATATTTAAGTTATCATTAATAGGATCTTTAAAACTTATCATTATTGCTATATTTTAAACATGTGAGTATTAGAGTATTAGATTCTTCTAAACTTGTCATTATCTTTTATTCATTAAAAGTACCTTCTAAACTTCTCATTATTACGTCTCGTTATTAGTTCATATTTAAGTTATCATTAATAGGATCTTTTCAATTTATGATTATTGCTATATCTTAAACATGTCAATATTAGATTCTTCTAAACTTGTCATTACCTTTCAGTATTAGTACATTCTAAATTAAAAGTATTTTCTAAACTTGTCATTATTAGTATATTGAAAAGTTATTATTGATAGTATTTTCTAAACTTACTATTAGTATATTCAAAACTTGATATTATTACTAAACTTTAAGGTTATCATTAATAATTCCTTCTAAAACTGTAATTTTTAGCATCTCATTGCTGGTATATATTAAAGTTGTCATCAATATTACTTACCCTGTCTTTATTTGTATATTCTAAACTTATTATTAGTATACTCTAATCATGTCATTATTAATTCACTCTATTATTAGTATACTCTAAATATGTCATTATTAATTCACTCTAAGGTTACTATTACTAGTGCACATTCAAGTTATCATTAAAAGTACATTCTAAAATTGTCATTATTAAATTATTCTAAACTTCTCATTATCAGTATATTCTAAACTTTATATTTTGATAACACCTTAAAGTTATTATTTTTAGATTCCAAATTTGTATTTATTAGTACAAATTAACGTTATCATTAATAATATCTTCCAAACTTTTCATTATTACTATATTCTAAACTTGTCATTGTTAGTAGACATTAAATTTATCATTAAATTTATCATTTAAAATACCTTCCTATACTTGTTATTACCATATTCTAAACTTTTTATTATTAGTAATAAATTATTATTATTATTAGTATTAGTATATACTAAATTTATCATTTACCTTCTAAACTTGTCTTTATTAGTATATTGTTAACTTGCTTATTATTAGTATAAATCAAAGTTATCTTGAACAGTACCTTTTAAACTTAAAATTATTGGTATATTCTAATCTTTTCATTATTAGTACACATATCTGTACCTAAACCTCTGATTATTAGTATATTGTAAACATCTGATTATTAGTACACAAAAGTTACTATTAACAATGCCTTCTAAACTTGTCAAAGTTTAGAAGTTAATATTAGTAGAACCTTCTAAACTTATCGTTATTAGTATATTCCACACTTGTCATTATTAAACATTAAAGTTACCTTTAACAGTATCTTCTTAACTATATTCTAAATATCACTGTAAGTATATTCTAAACCAGTGATTATTAGTATATATTAAATTTATAATTAATAGCACCTTCTTAACTTGTCATTGTTAGTACATTATAAACTTGTCATTATTAGTACACATTAAACTTATCCAAACTTGTTAGTATTAGTGTATTCTAAACTTTTCTTTATTAGTATATTATAAACCTTCTATCATTGCTACATATTAAAGTTATTATTAGTAGTATCTTCTAAACTTCTCATTACTTGTACATTAAGAGTTTTTTCTAAACATTAGTATATTCTAAACTTTTCGTTATTAGTACACATTAACGTTTATATCAATATAGATACAAGTTTACAAGATACTCTTAATAATAACTAATACTAATAATGATGATTATAGAACATGCTAATAATGATCATATTAAAGATACTATTAATGAGAACTTTAAAGTGTACTATTAATGACAAGTTTAGAATATACTAATAATAAAATTTTAGAATATTCTATTAATGGTAACTTTAAAGTATACCAATAGTAGCAACCTTAGAAAGTACTATTAATGATAACTCTAATATGTACTCAATATCATATGTTTAGAATATACTAATAACGACAAGTTTAGAAGGTACTATTAATTATAACTTTAATATGCACTAATGATGGCAATTGTAGAGGATACTGATAATAACAAATATTAGAAAATATTATGAAAGTTGAAAATATACTATTATGGGTAAGTTTATAATATACTAAACTTATCACTATTAATAGACATTAAAGTTATCCTTAATAGTACCTTCTAAACTTGGCATTATTAGTATATTCCAAGCTTGTCGTTATTAGTACAAGTTAACGTTATCAATTATAGTACCTTCTAAACTTACCCTTATTAGTATATAGTGCTTTGTTTATATTAGTACACATTAAAGTTATCATTAATAGTACCTTCTAAAAGTTGTCATTAAGATACAGTCTGAACTTATCTTTACTTGTATATTATAAAAATGCTATTTTTAATGTATTCTAAACTTGTCAATATTACCACATTACCACATATTAGCACCTTCTAAAATCGCCATTATTATTATATTAAACTTGTTATTATCAGTATATTCTAAATTTATCTTTTAAAGTTTTCTTCTAAACATGCCATGTTTTATATATTTTTACTGTATTTTTTAAATCTGTGATTACTAGCATATCATAATCTTGACAGTTATCATTAACTTTCTTAACTTTTCATTAGTATGTTCTAAACTTGTCGTCTTTTGCCATTTGCCATGTAAGTTATCATTAATAGTACCTTCTAAACATCTCATTTATAGTATATTTTAAACTTCTCAATATTGGTGTTTTTTTTAATTTGTCAATATTGGAATTTATTAAAGTCATGTGTACTTGTCATTCTTAGTACACATTAAAGTTATCATTAATAGTACCTTATAAACTTGTCTTTGTAACTACACATTAAAGTTATCATTAATAGTATCTTTCTAAATTTGTCATTTTAGTACACATTCAATTCATTATCAATAGTACCCGCTACACTTGTCAATTTTTGTATATCATAAACTTGTTATTATTAACACATATCTGAGTTATCATTAAAAGCTTCTCTTTATTAGTACACGTTTAAGTTATCATTAACAATACTTTCTAAAGTTGTCATTGTTCGTATATTCGAAAAATATCAGTATTAGTAAATACTAACATATCTTCTTTATCATTCTAAACTTGTCATTATTAGTACACATTAAAGTTATCACTATTAGGACCATTATTAGTATATTCTAAACTTGGCAATACTAATATATTCCAAAGTTTATAATTATTTAAAACTTGTCATTATTAGTATATTCTAAAATTGTGAGTATTAGTACATGTTAAAGTTACCATTATTACTGGCTTTTTAATATGACATTGTTAGCTTTTTTTAAACTAATCATTATTAGTACGTATTATAGTTATCATTGATAGCAACTTCTAATTATGTTATTATTAGTATTTATTAAACTTTACATTATCAATATAATTAAAACGTGTCATTATTGCTACACATTAACATTATTATTAATATAACCTTTTAAACTTTATTACGCTATTGTAAACATGTGATTATGTGTACATAATACATGTATTATAATAACATGTGAATAATAACATATGATAACATGTGAATATGTGTACTTATTCAAGTTATCATTAATAGTGCCTTTAAACTTGTCATTATTAGTATATACCAAACATTGCACTGGCTTTCGAAGTTTCAAAGGTAAAGCATCTGATAACTGATTCTATGGTAATTTGCTATGCAGAATCTAAAAATCACACTCATTTTGTTCAATCAGGTCACGTTTTTGAGATACGAGGCGGTAAAAATAATTAGAAACTCCATTTAGTGCTATTTATACCCTTTAATTTTGGAGAGAAAAAAATTCTTGACAAAAGAAATTTTTTTCTTGCATAGTTCAGAAGATAAGAGGATATATTACAGAAGATCTAATCATGGATGAAGGGCTTTTTCAGTGACTTTCTCCTGTGTTGGGCAGCCACCACGTCTCGTTTCAAACACCAACAGTAGTCCGCAAGAAAGTTCACATCCCACCGGCCTTGGTAGCGTTCTTCCATGACACGAATATCCTGGTGGAAACGTTCTCCCTGTTCCTCACTGAAGTCACCACAGTTCTGAGGGAAATAGTCTAAGTGGGACCGTAGAAAGTGCATTTTGACTGACATGCGAGACCTTAATTTTTGATAGCTGTTTAAGAGCTCATCGACTTCTTTCTCGTATTCTGCACTTCGGTTATTTCCTAGAAAGTTTCTTATCACTGACTTAAGCGACCACCAAACGGACAGCTCAGCTGCATTCAGTGCATCGTCAAACATTGAGTCCTTCATAAGTTCCCTTATCTGAGGCCCAGCTTTTCCAGACTGATCCGAGGAAACTTCTGCTGAAGAAAAGTAAATACCATGCCGTCCTTGTCCATTGCCTTCACAAAGTTCTTCATCTGTCCCAGTTTGATATGTAAAGGTGGGAGTAAGACCTTGTTTGGTTCAACAAGAGAACGAGCCTGAACATTGTGTGAACCAGGTTCCAAACGTTGTCGTGGTGGCCATTCTTGTCTGACAAAATGTTGATCATCAGCCCGACTATCCCACAAAGACAAAAAGCATGGATACTTTGTGTACCCACCATGTAGTCCCAAAACCAATCCAACTACCTTAAGATCTCCACAGATCAACCAACCATGGTCATTGTAGTTCAGAGCAGACAGTAGCTGATCCATGTTGTCATGAGTTTCTTTCATTTGCACCGAATGACCGATTGGAATTGAAGAGTATTTATTTCCGTTGTGAAGGAGGACTGCCTTGAGACTTCTGCTGGAAGAGTCGATGAACAGTCTCCATTCAGTAGCAACATAGTCCAGTCCCATTGATTGAATCAAACCAGCAATGTTGTTGCAGTAAACTAATGACGAGTCCTTCTGGGTTGTGAAGAACTGTCTAAATTCTCTTTCACGCTCTCGGTACCAAAAGAATGTTGTCTCAGGTGCTAGCAAATTTTTCTCACGAAGACGAGAACCCAGAAGCTGTGCTGATTCCTTTGATAGGTCATTGAGATCTGCTTGTGTTAGAGGCACTGGCCGGTCATTCTCTTCTGGCATGTATTCTCCACCTTCTGCCCTGTCTAGTGCGTTATCAGATTCCGATTCAGAGCTAGATTCCATTGCAACATCTGGCTCGGGAACGGGCAGGCCTGGACCATGAGGGACTGGTCGTATGGCAGACGGAACATTAGGATACTGAATACAATGCTTGTTCTTGCGGTTGACTCCTTTAAGATTAGTCATGCAGAAATAGCAGTCTGACACATGATCTTTACCCTCTCTCTAAGCCATTGGAACAGCGAATGGCATACTCTTCCTTTTTTTATTTCTCCAATCACGCAAGTTCTCGACACATGTTTTGCAGCTAACATGGGGTGCAAATGGCTTGTCCTGGTCCCCAAGCTTAACTCCAAAGTAAGCATGATATGCCTTCTTCACAAAATCAGTTATATTTGCTAGGAAGAATCACATCACGACATATGTAGCAGAACCTATCAGGATGATTTGTGCATTTGCGTTCCATTTTCTGTCAATCTAAGATACGTGTCCAAAATAGAAACACAAAAAGCACAGATTCTTGTAAAAAGCAGATTCTTATCAAATCAGTCACATTGATTGGAGATCACACTTTTCTAAACCATTTTCAGTTTCAGTGTTGTCAATGCAGTTTGTCAATGTAGTCAATGCAGTTTCAGTTTCAGTTTCGGTTTCAGTTTCCTGAAAGTAAACAAAAACATCATTAGGTTTCAGTATCAGTTTCGGGGTGCTACAGTATAATTTTTATGCAAAAAAAAAAAAAAATAAGAATAGGCTATACCTGCAGCCTCGTTTTCCTTATACTTAGTACTATACAAGGCCCAAAAGTCGCACTTCTCATATCTCAAAAACTAGACCTGATCCAAGGAAACGGATGGCATTTTTGGATTCAGCGTAAAAAAAAAAAAAAAAAAAAAAAAAAAAAAAAAAAAAAAAAAAAAATCAATTGAAAAACCTTCGACCTTTGAAAAAAAAAATTAAACGCAGGCCAGTGTTATTTATCAGAAAACATTAAAGTTTTTATTTAAAAGTTGTCATTGTTCTAAAATTCGAAACATCACTATTAGGAGATACTAAACATATCTTCTTTGGTATTCTAAACTTTATTAGTATACATTGAAGTTATCATTACTAGGACCTCGTATCCTTACCATTATTAGTATATCCTACACTTGGTAATAATAATATATTCCGAGTTTATCATTATCCTAGACTTGTCACTATTACTATATTCTAAACTTTTGAGTATTAGTACATATTAAAGTTATCATTGGTAGTGTCTTCTAAACATGTATATTCAAAACTAATGAAAATTTTGATTTATGATAATATGGGAAATTTATATAAAAAAGTATAGCGTTTAGCAGGTACAATTATCAAAATCTTTAATGTGTACCAACAATTACTTTAATGAGTACTAATAGTAAAAAAAAATACAAAATACTTGTAATGACATGTTTAGAATATACTTTTAATGATAACTTTAATATGCACTGATAGTAACAAGTTTAGAATATACTAAGAATAACATATTCAGTCGGAACTATTGATGATAACTTTAATATCAAAAGTTTAGAATATATTGATAATAAATATTGTCGATAGTACTATTAATGATATATACAACAATAACCAATAATCAAAATTTTAGAAAATTATATTTATAATAACTTTAATATGTTTTAATAATGACAATTTTAGAAGGTTCTATTAAATATCTTTGATATGTACTAATATTGAATAATTTGAATATCAGCATAATGTATATTAATAGGGACAAATTTATGATATTCGAATTATAACATGCTTTAATGTGTACTAGTAATAATAAGTTTGGAATATACTAATAATAACAAGTTTAGAAGGTGCTATTGATGATAACTTTAATATAAAAAGTTTAGAATATATTGATAATAAATATTGTCGATAGTACTATTAATGATATATACAACAATAACCAATAATCAAAATTTTAGAAAATTATATTTATGATAACTTTAATATGTTTTAATAATGACAATTTTAGAAGGTTCTATTAAATATCTTTGATATGTACTAATATTGAATAATTTGATCTGTGTTAATGATGAAAAGTTTAGAATATACTAACAATGACAACCATAGAATATCAGCATAATGTATATTAATAGGGACAAATTTATGATATTCGAATTATAACATGCTTTAATGTGTACTAGTAATAAGTTTGGAATATACTAATAATAACAAGTTTAGAAGGTGCTATTGCACTAATAATTATAAATTTAGAAATAGCAATTTTGTAATATACAAATGATGTCAAGTTTAGAAGGTATAGCTTAAATGTGACAAGTTTACAATATAGTGATCATGCAAGGTACAGTTAATGATAACTTTTATGTGTACTAATAATGGAAAGACTAGAATATACCAATGTATACTAATAATGAAAAATTAAAAGATACTAATAATGGCAGGTTTGTAATATACCAATAATGACTAGTGATAATGCATTTAACTTTGACAAGTTTAGAAGGTATTATTGAATAGTAACTTTAATGTGTACTAATAATATAATCAGAAGTTTACAATATACCAATAAAAAGAGGTTTAGAAGGAACATGTATGAGTACTATTAATGGAAAGAATTTAGAATATACTAATAATAATAAGTTTAGAAGGTACTAATAATGATAACGTTAATATGAACTAACAATGACAAGTTTAGAATATATAAAGAAAATCTAGTAATAATGAAAAAATTAGAATATACTAATACTGACAAGTTTAGAATATAACAATAAAAACAAGACTAGAGGGTATTTTTAAAGATAACATTAATGTGTAATAACACTGTACAACAAATTTCAGGATTAAGAAAAAAACATAGTTCTCATGTGCGTTTTATTATGAAGTTCAGTGTGCTGAATTCAAATTTGATAACAAAAATTTCATGCCACGTCACAATTTTTTGTAAATCGCTGTTTTAATAATTATGCAATTAATAGAGATTTCCAAGGTTCCATAAATGTATTTTGCTCCCAAAGTCAGATTAAATGTCTTCATTGTATTTATTTAATTAATATATAATGAATCGGCATGTTTGTTAGCTTTATATGATGTATTAACCTACAATCTATTATTTACTTCTTTTTTTATAAGACGTCTCAGGCGTGTCACGCTTCAGGTTCCAACAGAAGTCAGCCAGCATAGCAGGGCTCCATTTTCCCTTGTACCTGTTTTCCATTGACGCTATATCTTGATGGAACCTCTCTCCATGTTCATCACTCACATCTGCTGCATTCTCTGGGAAGAAGGACAGATGAGAATGAAGAAAGTGTATCTTCAGTTACATATTGCATCCGAGATCTTGGTAGCATTTGATTAGCCTCTCCACGTTACGCTCTCGCTGGGACTCTTGGTGCTTTCCCAGAAGCCCTTTGCATACATCTTTGAATGCATGCCAGGCCGCTAGCTCAGGTTCATCCATTGTCGCCTCAAAGTCCTCATCATTTATAAGCTTGCGAATCTGAGGGCCTACAAATATACCCTCTTTAATCTTGGCATCACTAATTTTAGGGAAGATCCCTTTGAGATACTGGAAACATGGCTTGTTATGTTGCAGTGCTTTGGTAAATTGCTTCATTAGGCCTAGTTTTATATGCAGTGGTGGCAAAATGATTTTCCCCTTCTTAACTAGTGGCTCATGAATTACATTATGGCATCCAAGCGTCATAGATTCCCGAGATGGCCATTCTGAGCAAAGAAAGCACATAAATTTGGTGTATGGCTACTACTTTCAAGTCTGCACAAATTAACCACTCATGCTCTTTGTAACTTATGCGGTCTAGAATAAAAGCAAGGTTCTCATATGTCTCTCTTAAAATGACTGAGTAAGCAACTGGAACTGAAGGCATGGTGTTCCCATTGTGCAACAGAACTGCTTTTATGCTGTAAAGGGATCCATCTATGAATAGCCTCCACTCATTGGGTTCATAGGACAGCTCAAGGGCACTGAATAGGCCTCTGATATCATTACAATAAGTCAAGTTGTTTTCCAAAGTGAAGAAATCCTGTAGATTTGCAGAACGCTTCCTAAATACTGTAATTCGAGCTTCTTCATCCAACAGGTGCCATTGTTGCAAACGTGAGGCCAGGAGTTCACTCTGTTGCTTAGTAAGTGTTAGATCACGAACTAGATCATTGAGTTCTGGTTGGGTGATGAGGTGTGGTTTCTTATCAGATTCAAGTTGTGTCGTATTCGTTGCATCTTGAGATTCTGAATCGTCTGAGTTGCTCGTGTCATCGCTTGGTAGTTCAGAGGGCGGCTGTGGTACAGGATGAATGTAGAACTGGGCGCATAGCAGACTGAAGATCTGGATACACGATAGATTTCTTGCCTTTTCTGTTGCGACCTGCAGGAAAATAAAATAAAATCAGACTAAAAATGGATACTATTGACTGTGATCACGTGCAAAAATAGTGGAAGTGCAACTTATTATGTATTTCGATCTTTTTTATTGATACATCTCTTGAAAATATATATAAAAACAGTAAAAAATCAACACTGAACACCCACCTTTAATATCCGTTAAGCAGAAGTAGCAATCTGTTGAGTGGTCCTTTGGCTCCCTCCAAACCATTGGTACGCCAAACATGAGGCCAGTCCCTTTGCCTTTCACCTAGGCAGAAAGGGAACTTGTACACCTGACACAACATATGTTAGGTGCCCAGCTTTTGTCCTGGTCACCCACTTTACATCCAAAGTACAGCTCATAAAGTTTCTTTACACGTTGAGTCAACTGTCTCTTGTATTGCCTTAATGTAACTGATCCACATATATAACAAAACTTGTCTGGCGAATTCTTGCATTCTCTAGGCATCTTAACTCTGTATCCTGTTAAGAAAAAAAACACCATGTGAAAAATTATATAAATTGTAAAAGCAACAAAAAATACTGTTCAGACAGACATTGCGGGCACTGCTATTTACGAAGAACTGGAGGGTCACAGAAAGAAACGTATGTTATATTCGTGATCTACGCAAAAAATAACTCTAGAAAAGGATAGTCTCATTTCCGTTTTTTTTTTCATTGTTATACAGTGAGAATTTTAGCTAAACTTATCACTATTGGTATATTCTAAAATTCTCATTATTAGCATTCATTAACAGTGCCTTCAGAACCTATATATTAGTATATTCTAAGCTCGTCATTTTTTAGAACACATTAGATTTATACTTCTCAACTTGTTATCCTAAACTTCTCTTAATTAGTATATTGTAAACGTTCATTATTAGTACACATGAAAGTTTTCATTAACAGTACTTTCTAAACTTGTCATTATTACGTGTCATTATTTGTAAATATTTAAGTTATCATTAATAGGATCTTTAAAACTTATCATTATTGCTATATTTTAAACATGTGAGTATTAGAGTATTAGATTCTTCTAAATTTGTCATTATCTTTTATTCTAAACGTTTTATTACTTGTATTTCATTAAAAGTACCTTCTAAACTTCTCATTATTACGTGCCGTTATTAGTTCATATTTAAGTTATCATTAATAGGATCTTTTCAATTTATGATTATTGCTATATCTTAAACATGACAATATTAGATTCTTCTAAACTTGTTATTATTACTAAACTTTAAGGTTATCATTAATAATTCCTTCTAAAACTGTAATTTTTAGCATCTCATTGCTGGTATATATTAAAGTTGTCATCAATATTACTTACCCTGTCTTTATTTGTATATTCTAAACTTATTATTAGTATACTCTAAATATGTCATTATTAATTCACTTTAAGGTTACTATTACTAGTGCACATTCAAGTTATCATTAAAAGTACATTCTTATATTGTCATTATTAAATTATTCTAAACTTCTCATTATCAGTATATTCTAAACTTTTTATTTTGATAACACCTTAAAGTTATTATTATTAGATTCCAAATTTGTATTCATTAGTACACATTACCTTTATCATTAATAATATCTTCCAAACCATTCATTATTACTATATTCTAAACTTGTCACACATTAAGGTTATCATTAATAGTACCTTCTATACTTGTTGTTATTACCATATTCTAAACTTTTTATTATTAGTAATTAAGTATTAATATATACTAAATTTATCATTTATCTTCTAAACTTGTCTTTATTAGTATATTGTTAACTTGCTTATTATTAGTATAAATCAAAGTTATCTTGAACAGTACCTTTTAAACTTAAAATTATTGGTATATTCTAATCTTTTCATTATTAGTACACATACCTGTACCTCTGATTATTAGTATATTGTAAACTTCTGATTATTAGTATGCAAAAGTTACTATTAACAATGCCTTCTAAACTTGTCAAAGTTTAGAAGTTAATATTAGTAGAACCTTCTAAACTTATCGTTATTAGTATATTCCACACTTGTCATTATTAAACATTAAAGTTACCTTTAACAGTATCTTCTTAACTACATTCTAAATATTAGTATATATTAAATTTATAATTAATAGCACCTTCTTAACTTGTCATTGTTAGTACATTATAAACTTGTCATTATTAGTACACATTAAACTTATCCAAACCTGTTAGTATTAGTGTATTCTAAACTTTTCTTTATTAGTATATTATAAACCTTCTATCATTGCTACATATTAAAGTTATTATTAGTAGTATCTTCTAAACTTCTCATTACTTGTACATTAAGAGTTTTTTCTAAACATTAGTATATTCTAAACTTTTCGTTATTAGTACACATTGACGTTTTTATCAATATTACCTTCTTAACTTGACATCATTAGTATATTGTAAACTTGTCTTATCAAAAATACCTTTTAAACTTTTTTTATTAGTACATGTATCATTAGTATCATTAAAGGAATTTTCAAAAAAAAATATTTGAACACTTGTTATTATCAACACATATCTAAGTTATCATTAAAAGCTTCTCTTTATTAGTTTAAAGTTATCATTAACAATACTTTCTAAAGTTGTCATTGTTCGTATATTCGAAAAACATCAGTATTAGTAAATACTAACATATCTTCTTTATCATTCTAAACTTGTCATTATTACACATTAAAGCTATCATTATTAGGACCATTATTAGTATATTCTAAACTTGGCAATACTAATATATTTCAACGTTTATAATTATTTGAAACTTCTCATTATTAGTATATTCTAGAATTGTGAGTATTAGTACATGTTAAAGTTACTATTATTACTGGCTTTTTAATATAACATTGTTAGCTTTTTCAAAACTAATCATTATATGACGTATTATAGTTATCATTAATAGCAACTTCTAATTATGTTATTATTAGTATTTACTAAACTTTACATTATCAATATAATTAAAACGTGTCATTATTGCTAAACATTAACATTATTATTAATATAACCTTAAACTTTATTACAATATTGTAAACATTTGATTATGTGTACATAATACAGTACATGTATTATAATAACATGTGAATAATAACATATAATAACATGTGAATATGTGTACATATTCAAGTTATCATTATTAGTATATACCAAACATTAATTATCAGAAGATATTAAAGTTTTTATTTATAATACATTCTAAGTTTGTCATTATTAGTACGTTCTAAACTTGTCATTATTAGTACAAATTATAGTTATCATATAGAACCTTCTAAAGTTGCCATTTTTAGTCATTTCTATACTTTCCATTATCAACCTATTCTAAACTTTTGTACATTAAAGTTATCAAGAACCATCTAAGCTTATCATTAGTATACTCTAATTATGTCATTATTCTAAACTTGTGATTCTTAGTATATTCTAAGCTCGTTATTATTGCTATTGGTATTTTTCATTAATAATACCTTCTATATTTGTTAGTATTAGTGTATTCTAAACTTGTCATTACAAGTATATTCTAAACCTGACATTATTAGCATATTCTAAATTTGTCATTATTGGTATATTCAACACTTGTCATTGTTAGTAAATATTAAAGCTTGTCAATTGTATATTCTTAACCCTCAGTAGTACACATTAGTTATCACAAACAATACTTTCTCAAACTGTCATTGTTCGTAAATTCGAAACATCACTATTAGTAAATACTAAACATATCTTCTTTGGTATTCTAAACTTTATTAGTATATATTGAAGTTATCATCACTAGGACCTTGTATCTCTAGCATTATTAGTATATCCTACACTTTGTAATAATATATTCAGAGTTTATCATTATCCTAAACTTGTCATTATTACTATATTCTAAACTTTTGAGAATATACTAACAATGATAACCATAGAATATCAGCATAATGTATATCAATAGGGACAAATTTATGATATTTTAATTATGACAAATTTAGAAGGTATCATTAATGATAACTTTAATGTGTACTAGTAATAACAAGTTTAGAATACACTAATGACAATTTTAGAAGGTACTATTGCATGATAACTTTAATGTGCACTAACAATGACAAATTTCGAAATAGCAATTTTGTGATATACAAATAATGTCAAGTTTAGAAGGTATAGGTATGTGACAAGTTTACAATATACTTATAATGCAAGGTACAGTTAATGATAACTTTTATGTGTACTAATAATGGAAAGACTAGTATATACCAATGTGTACTAATAATGAAAAGATTAAAAGATACTAATAATGGCAAGTTTGTAATATACTAATAATGACTTGTTTTAAAGATATATTAATAATGCATTTAACTTTGGCAAGTTTAGAAGGTATTATTAATAATAACTTTAATGTGCACTAATAATCAGAATATACGTATAATGAGAAGTCTAGAAAGTACTATTAATGATAACTTTATCATTATTAGTATATTCCACGCATGTCATTATTTCTACACATCAAAGTTATCTTAGTAGATTCTAAACTTTTAATTGTATATACATTCTAAACCTGTGGTTATTAGCAGATTTCTCAAGTTTATCATTATTCTAAACTTGTCATTATTGGTATATTCTATTATTGTGAATTAAAGTTAAAGTTACCATTAGTAATGTCTTCTAAACTTTGCATTATTAATATGATTCAAACGTGTCATTATTACTACACATTAACGTTATCATTAATGTAACCTCCAAAACTTGTCATTATTACAAAATTATAAACTTGTGATTATTGGTACATATTAAAGTTATCAGTAACAGTGCCTTTAAACTTTTCAATATTAGTATTTTTCAAACATCAAAGTTTTCATTTATAGTACATTCTTAATTTGTCATTAGTATGTTCTGGTCATTATTAGTACAAATTGAAGTTATGATATATAATACCTTCTAAAGTTGTCATTATTAGTAATTTCTAAACTTAATAAATATGTTCGAAACTTATATATATTAATACACATTAAAGTTATCATTAATAGTACCTTGTAAACTTATATGCTAAACTTGTCATTATTAGTATAAAATAAAGTTATCATTACTAGAACCTTCTAAACTTATCATTGTTAGTTATATTCCGCACATTTTATTATTTCTACACATTAAAATTATCTTGAAGAGTATCTTCTAAACTTGTCAATCTTAGTAGATTCTTTTGTCTAACATCTTTATTTGTTTATCTAATTATCTGTTCACACATATATTTATACATTTATTCATCTATACATTTATTTATATATACGGTACATTATTCATTTATTATTCACTTAGCTAGTGAAATTTCATTATTAGTATATTCTAAACTTGTCATTAATAGTACAATTACAGTTATCATTAATAGTATCTTTATTTTGATCATTATTTGTATGTTTTATAATTATCATTATTAGTATTAGTTATCATTAGCAGTATCTTGTAAACTTGTCATTATTGGTATGCTCTAAACTCGTCATTATAAGTATATTCTTAACGTATCATCATTACTATACATTAAACTTTCTAAACTTGTCATTGTTAGTATATTATCAACTTACCCATAATAGAATATTAAAGTTATCATTAATAGTTCCTTCTAAACTTATTGTTATATTCTAAACATGTGATTATGAGTACATATTAGAGTTATCATTAATAGTACTTTCTAAACATATAATTATCTTTCATATTCTAAGCTTGTCACTATTGTTACACTTTAAATTTATCATTAATAGAATATTCTTTAAATTTCATTATTAGTATATCTTAAACTTGTCATTAATAGTACAATTCAAGTTATCATTAATAGTATCTTTAATCTGTTCATTATTAGTATGTTCTATAATTATCATTATTAGTATTAGTTATCATCAACAGTATCTTGTAAACTTATTATTAGTATGTTCCATATACATCAAGCTTACCATTAACAGTGCTTTCTAAACTTATCATTATTAGTATATTACAAACTTACCCATAATAGTATATTCTCAACTTTCATAATTAGTACACATCATAAGTAGCTTCCAAACTTGTATAAACTTGTATATTCTATAGTTGTCACTCATGCTACATATTTAAGTTATTAAAAGAATCTTCTGATCTTGTCGTTATTGGCATATCCTAAACTTGTCATTAATAGCACTTGTTAATACCATAATCTTAACTTGTCATTATTAGTACACATTATACTTTTTTATTAGTTGTACCTAAAAAGTGTCATTAATCGTATATTCTAAACTTATCATTACTAGAACATATTAAAGTTATCAATGATAATTCCTTTTCAACTTGTCATTATTAGTATAATTCAAACATTAATTAGTAATCATTATTAGTTCACATTAAAGTTTCAATTAATTGTACCTTTTGAATGTGACATTATGGCACATCAAACTTGTCGTAATGTCATTATTCTAAACTTTCTTTAATTGTATATGTTAAAGATATTGCTAAGAGAATCTTACATCTTGTCAATATCAATAGACATAAAAATTATTATTACTATTATATTCTAATCTTGATAACAATAAAGTTATTAAAAGTACCGATTATTACCGCATTCTAAATTTGTCATTATTTGTGCAAATACAATTTATCATTAATCGCACACTTCTTACTATTAGTATATTCTAAATTTGTTATTATTAGTAAACATTGAAGTTATCATAAATATTACCTTCTAAACTTGTCATCATTAGTATATTCTAAACATGCAATTATTAGTATGTTCTAATAATTCTTAGTATATTCTAAACTCGTCAATATTATTTAACATTAATAGTATCTTCTAAACCTGTCATTACTAGAATATTATATTTTTTCATTATTAGTACACATCAAAGATATCATTAATAGTACCTTTTAAACCTGTCACCATTAGTGTTCTATACTTTCCATTATTAGTACACATTAAAGTTATCATTATTATTACTTTCTAGACTTCTCATTATACGTATATTATAAACATGTCAATATTGGTATATTCTAAATATGTCTTCATACTTGTCATTATTAGTGTGTTCAAAACTTGTCATAATATATCATCATATGAAATTTATCATTAATAGGATGTTATCATTAGTATATTCTAAGCCTGGCAATATGCTAAAGTTGCCATTATTCTTTGTCATTATCATAATTTTAACTAGTATATTCTAAACATATCATTAATAGTATATTCAAAACTCGTAATTATTAGTTAACTTATCATTAATAGTATATCCTAATCTTTATTATTGGTATAGTCCAAATTTGCCATTATTTGTACACATTAAATCTTCTTTTATTAGTACATTCTAATTTGGCATTATTAGTATGTTCTAAACTTATCATTAGTAAAAATTAAAGTAATTGATAGTACCTTCTAAACTTATCATTAACAGTACCTTTTAAATAGTATAGTATAGTAAATAGGATCTTCTAAACCTATCATTATTAGAATGTTCTAAACTTGTCATTATAAGTACACATCAATTTTTTTAAACTTGTCATCATTATCATTAATAGTACTATCTAATGTAGAGACATTGGGACAAATTATGGGAAAGGTGGAGGGGGAAACACGGGTCTTTATCTGATTATCGAGTTTATTCCTGACCGGTTTCGCTTACAATAGCTTCCTCTGAAGAAGCTATTGTAAGCGAAACCGGTCAGGAATAAACTCGATAATCAGATAAAGACCCGTGTTTCCCCCTCCACCTTTCCCATAGTACTATCTAAACTTTAGTATATTCTAAACATGTCTTCATTTGTATATTCTAAACTTGTCATCATTAGTATGTTCTAATCTTGTCATTAATACTTCATCTTAAATCCATTATTAATAGGACGTTCTAAGCTTATCTTTATTAGTATATTCTAAACTTGGCAATATTATGTTAAAGTTGTCTTTATTATTATCATTTAAACTAGAATATTCTAAACATTCTAAACTAATGATAAGTTTAGAACATACTAATAAAAACATTAATAGTACCTTCAAAATTCATTAACAGTACCCTTTAAATTTGTAATTATTAGTATATCTTAAACTCGTTATTATTAGTAGTATCTTCTAAACTTGTCATTATCGGAATATTCTATTTTTTTCATTATTAGTACCCATCAAAGATATCATTAATAGTGCCTTTTAAATTTGTCATCATTAGAATGTTCTATACCTTTCATTATTAGTACATATTAAAGTTATCATTAATTGTACTTTCCAAATTTCTCATTATACGTATATTCTAAACATGTCTACATTGGAATATTCTAAACTTGTCATAATTAGTATGCTCTAAACTTGTCATTAATAGGTTATATTAAATCTATCATTATTAGTATATTTTAAGCTTGGTAATATTAGTATATGTTAAAGTTTTTATTAAACCTTGTCATTATTATTATAGTTTAAACTAGTATATTCTAAAGATGTCGTTATTAGTATATTCAAAACTTATCACTACTAAACTTTAATGTGTACTAATAAAAAAAAGTTTAGAATATATATTCCAAACTGTTTTTTATTAGTACACATTGAAGTTATCATTAATAGTTCCTTTTCAACATATCGTTATAGGTATGTTCTATATTTGTCATTATTAGTACACAATAAATATATTAATTGTATTTTCACACTTCATTATTAGTATATTCTAAAATTCTCATGATTACTACACATTATTGTTATCTTTAAAAATACCCTCTAGTCTTGTTTTTATTGTTATATTCTAAACTTGTCAGTATTAGTATATTCTAATTTTTTTCATTATTACTCCTAGATTTTCTTTATATATTCTAAACTTGTCATTGTTAGTTCATATTAACGTTATCATTATTAGTACCTTCTAAACTTATTATTATTAGTATATTCTAAATTCTTTCCATTAATAGTACTCATACATGTTCCTTCTAAACCTCTTTTTATTGGTATATTGTAAACTTCTGATTATTAGTACACATTAAAGCTACTATTCAATAATACCTTCTAAACTAGTCAAAGTTAAATGCATTATCACTAGTCATTATTGGTATATTACAAACTTGCCATTATTAGTATCTTTTAAGTTTTCATTATTAGTATACATTGGTATATTCTAGTCTTTCCATTATTAGTACACATAAAAGTTATCATTAACTGTACCTTGCATGATCACTATATTGTAAACTTGTTACATTTAAGCTATACCTTCTAAACTTGACATCATTTGTATATTACAAAATTGCTATTTCTAAATTTATCATTATTAGTGCACATTAAAGTTATCATGCAATAGCACCTTCTAAACTTGTTATTATTAGTATATTCCAAACTTGTTATTACTAGTACACATTAAAGCTATCATTAATAATACCTTCTAAACATGTTATAATTAGAATATCATAAATTTGTCCCTATTAATATACATTATGCTGATATTCTATGGTTGTCATTGTTAGTATATTCTAAACTTTTCATCATTAACACAGATCAAATTATTCAATATTAGTACATATCAAAGATATTTAATAGAACCTTCTAAAATTGTCATTATTAAAACATATTAAAGTTATCATAAATATAATTTTCTAAAATTTTGATTATTGGTTATTGTTGTATATATCATTAATAGTACTATCGACAATATTTATCAATATATTCTAAACTTTTGATATTAAAGTTATCATCAATAGTTCCGACTGAAGATGTTATTCTTAGTATATTCTAAACTTGTTACTATCAGTGCATATTAAAGTTATCATTAAAAGTATATTCTAAACATGTCATTACAAGTATTTTGTATTTTTTTTTTTACTATTAGTACTCATTAAAGTAATTCTAACAATTACACATTAAAGATTTTGATGCACATTAAAGTTATCATGCAATAGCACCTTCTAAACTTGTTATTATTAGTATATTCCAAACTTGGTATTACTAGTACACATTAAAGCTATCATTAATAATACCTTCTAAACATGTTATAATTAGAATATCATAAATTTGTCCCTGTTAATATACATTATGCTGATATTCTATGGTTGTCATTGTTAGTATATTCTAAACTTTTCATCATTAACACAGATCAAATTATTCAATATTAGTACATATCAAAGATATTTAATAGACCCTTCTAAAATTGTCATTATTAAAACATATTAAAGTTATCATAGATATAATTTTCTAAAATTTTGATTATTGGTTATTGTTGTATATATCATTAATAGTACTATCGACAGTATTTATCAATATATTCTAAACTTTTGATATTAAAATTATCATCAATAGTTCCGACTGAAGATGTTATTCTTAGTATATTCTAAACTTGTTACTATCAGTGCATATTAAAGTTATCATTAAAAGTATATTCTAAACATGTCATTACAAGTATTTTGTAATTTTTTTTTACTATTAGTACTCATTAAAGTAATTCTAACAATTACACATTAAAGATTTTGATAATAGTACCTGCTAAAAGCTATACTTTTTTTATATAAATTTCCCATATCATAAATCAAAATTTTCATTAGTTTTGAATATACTAACAATGACATGTTTAGAAGACACTACCAATGATAACTTTAATATGTACTAATACTCAAAAGTTTTGAATATCGTAATAGTGACAAGTCTAGGATAATGATAAACTCGGAATATATTATCATTACCAAGTGTAGGATATACTAATAATGGTAAGGATACGAGGTCCTAGTAATGATAACTTCAATAAAGTTTAGAATACCAAAGAAGGATACGAGGTCCTAGTAATAGTATCTCCTAATAGTGATGTTTCGAATTTTAGAACAATGACAACTTTTAAATAAAAACTTTAATGTTTTCTGATAAATAACACTGGCCTGCGTTTAATTTTTTTTTTCAAAGGTCGAAGGTTTTTCAATTGATTTATATATATATTTATATTTATATATATATATATATATATATATATATATATATATATATATATATATATATATATATATATATATATTGTACGCTGAATCCAAAAATGCCACCCGTTTCCTTGGATCAGGTCTAGTTTTTGAGATATGAGAAGTGCGACTTTTGGGCCTTGTATAGTACTGAAAACGAGGCTGCAGGTATAGCCTATTCTTATTTTTTATTTTTTTGCATAAAGATTATACTGTAGCACCCCGAAACTGATACTGAAACCTAATGATGTTTTTGTTTACTTTCAGGAAACTGAAACCGAAACTGAAACTGAAACTGCATTGACTACATTGACAAACTGCATTGACAACACTGAAACTGAAAATGGTTTAGAAAAGTGTGATCTCCAATCAATGTGACTGATTTGATAAGAATCTGTGCTTCTTGTGTCTCTATTTTGGACACGTATCTTAGATTGACAGAAAATGGAACGCAAATGCACAAATCATCCTGATAGGTTCTGCTACATATGTAATGTGATTCTTCCTCGTCGACTAGCAAATATAACTGATTTTGTGAAGAAGGCATATCATGCTTACTTTGGAGTTAAGCTTGGGGACCAGGACAAGCCATTTGCACCCCATGTTAGCTGCAAAACATGTGTCGAGAACTTGCGTGATTGGAGAAATAAAAAAAGGAAGAGTATGCCATTCGCTGTTCCAATGGCTTGGAGAGAGGGTAAAGATCATGTGTCAGACTGCTATTTCTGCATGACTAATCTTAAAGGAGTCAACCGCAAGAACAAGCATTGTATTCAGTATCCTAATGTTCCGTCTGCCATACGACCAGTCCCTCATGGTCCAGGCCTGCCCGTTCCCGAGCCAGATGTTGCAATGGAATCTAGCTCTGAATCGGAATCTGATAACGCACTAGACAGGGCAGAAGGTGGAGAATACATGCCAGAAGAGAATGACCGGCCAGTGCCTCTAACACAAGCAGATCTCAATGACCTGTCAAAGGAATCAGCACAGCTTCTGGGTTCTCGTCTTTGTGAGAAAAAATTGCTAGCACCTGAGACAACATTCTTTTGGTACCGAGAGCGTGAAAGAGAATTTAGACAGTTCTTCACAACCCAGAAGGACTCGTCATTAGTTTACTGCAACAACATTGCTGGTTTGATTCAATCAATGGGACTGGACTATGTTGCTACTGAATGGAGACTGTTCATCGACTCTTCCAGCAGAAGTCTCAAGGCAGTCCTCCTTCACAACGGAAATAAATACTCTTCAATTCCAATCGGTCATTCGGTGCAAATGAAAGAAACTCATGACAACATGGATCAGCTACCGTCTGCTCTGAACTACAATGACCATGGTTGGTTGATCTGTGGAGATCTTAAGGTAGTTGGATTGGTTTTGGGACTACATGGTGGGTACACAAAGTATCCATGCTTTTTGTCTTTGTGGGATAGTCGGGCTGATGATCAACATTTTGTCAGACAAGAATGGCCACCACGACAACGTTTGGAACCTGGTTCACACAATGTTCAAGCTCGTTCTCTTGTTGAACCAAACAAGGTCTTACTCACCTTTACATATCAAACTGGGACAGATGAAGAACTTTGTGAAGGCAATGGACAAGGACGGCATGGGATTTACTTTTCTTCAGCAGAAGTTTCCTCGGATCAGTCTAGAAAAGCTTAAGGCTGGCATCTTTGATGGGCCTCAGATAAGGGAACTTATGAAGGACTCAATGTTTGACGATGCACTGAATGCAGCTGAGCTGTCCGTTTGGTGGTCGCTTAAGTCAGTGATAAGAAACTTTCTAGGAAATAACCGAAGTGCAGAATACGAGAAAGAAGTCGATGAGCTCTTAAACAGCTATCAAAAATTAGGGTCTCGCATGTCAGTCAAAATGCACTTTCTACGGTCCCACTTAGACTATTTCCCTCAGAACTGTGGTGACTTCAGTGAGGAACAGGGAGAACGTTTCCACCAGGATATTCGTGTCATGGAAGAACGCTACCAAGGCCGGTGGGATGTGAACTTTCTTGCGGACTACTGTTGGTGTTTGAAACGAGACGTGGTGGCTGCCCAACACAGGAGAAAGTCACTGAAAAAGCCCTTCATCCATGATTAGATCTTCTGTAATATATCCTCTTATCTTCTGAACTATGCAAGAAAAAAAATTCTTTTGTCAAGAATTTTTTTTCTCCAAAATTAAAGGGTATAAATAGCACTAAATGGCGTTTTTAATTATTTTTACCGCCTCGTATCTCAAAAACGTGACCTGATTGAACAAAATGAGTGTGATTTTTAGATTCTGCATAGCAAATTACCATAGAATCAGTTATCAGATGCTTTACCTTTGAAACTTCGAAAGCCAGTGCAATGTTTGGTATATACTAATAATGACAAGTTTAAAGACACTATTAATGATAACTTGAATAAGTACACATATTCACATGTTATCATATGTTATTATTCACATGTTATTATAATACATGTATTATGTACACATAATCACATGTTTACAATAGCGTAATAAAGTTTAAAAGGTTATATTAATAATAATGTTAATGTGTAGCAATAATGACACGTTTTAATTATATTGATAATGTAAAGTTTAATAAATACTAATAATAACATAATTAGAAGTTGCTATCAATGACAACTATAATACGTACTAATAATGATTAGTTTAAAAAAAAAGCTAACAATGGCATATTAAAAAGCCAGTAATAATGGTAACTTTAACATGTACTAATACTCACAATTTTAGAATATACTAATAATGACAAGTTTTAAATAATTATAAACTTTGGAATATATTAGTATTGCCAATTTCTAAACAGAAATGTAGTAGCACATTTGTAAATTACACACAGGAACCCACAGTCGGAGAAAGAATAAACTTCGAATAAAGAAAAATCCTATATTTCGGCTATCAACTGTAGCCCTCTTTAGAATATACTAATAATGGTCCTAATAGTGATAACTTTAATGTGTACTAATAATGACAAGTTTAGAATGATAAAGAAGATATGTTAGTATTTACTAATACTGATATATTTCGAATATACGAACAATGACAACTTTAGAAAGTATTGTTAAACGTGTACTAATTAAGAGAAGCTTTTAATGATAACTCAGATATGTGTTAATAATAACAAGTTTATGATATACAAAAATTGACAAGTGTAGCGGGTACTATTGATAATGAATTGAATGTGTACTAAAATGACAAATTTAGAAAGATACTATTAATGATAACTTTAATGTGTAGTTACAAAGACAAGTTTATAAGGTACTATTAATGATAACTTTAATGTGTACTAATAATGACAAGTTTAAAATGCAGTAACAATGACTTTAATAAATTCCAATATTGACAAATTAAAAAAAAAACACCAATATTGAGAAGTTTAAAATATACTATAAATGAGATGTTTAGAAGGTACTACTAATGATAACTTACATGGCAAATGGCAAAAGACGACAAGTTTAGAACATACTAATGAAAAGTTAAGAAAGTTAATGATAACTT
>NW_027467721.1:910811-1132562 GCF_046742065.1 Oratosquilla oratoria | reverse complement strand
GATTTTAATGGGGTTTGGATCATTTGAAAGCTGAATAAATTTGCAAACTTTTTATTGTGGGGATTTTTTTTTTCATGATAGAAGTTGATATATTGCATTTTGAAAAAAAATATGACACGTTTCAAAAAAAAAATTCTTTCTCCTAAACTAAGAGGAAATTCCAAAAACGCCACAATGATTTTTTAGGTATTGCTATGGAGCATTTGTGGAATTTATTTCAGCATGCTCAGTCAATGGATAAGTGAGGAGATAGAACTTTTGTAATTGGTCAAAAACTGTTTTTTACTAATAACTTCATTGTTTTTCAACCAAATGATATGAAAATTGGTGGTGAACATCTCAGTATATGTATATATAACATATTAACAATTCGCGAACTTCCAATCATAATTGACGAAGTTCGTTTTCGAGCGCGACGACCCCCTTAAATGTTCTCGAAGTAACCCCCAATTATAAAAGGAAAAAGGCCTTTGATATTCATATGTAATTTTCTCAAAATGTTCTATGTATGGATTTCAACAATTCTGTTCATAGCCATAGTGTTGCTTTATTGGTAGATATTACTTTGATGCATGTCTTAGATTTTGCTACATCCCTTAAAAGGGGAAGAAGCCCTTGGTAATAGAAAAAAATAGTTCTGTGCAACTTGTTTTATCATTTATAGGAATGTCTGGAATTTGTGTGTGCAGAATAGTGTAAGATGTCTTCTACATAGTGATTGCCTATGCACTTGGCATTTGGTACAGTTTTAGTCTTGTTCCTAGAATCAGGACAGAGGAGAATGACCAAAATTATACAAGAGCTTAACCATATGAAGACAGGCTTAGTCATCTTAACTTACACATTCTGGAAAGATGAAGAGTGCTGGGTGATCTAATAGAGATATTCAGATGGATTAAGGGCTTTAATAAAGGTTATGTAGGCAGGGTCATGTTAAGACAGTAGGCCAGGACTTATAATGGATTTAAATTGGACAAATAGTGATCGCTGAAACAAATGGTTGTTTTAAAGAGATTATTAGATAATTATGGATAGAGGTAACAGGTGGTAAGGGACATGGAATTGCCTAGTGTAGGCCATATGGTCTCTTGCAGTCTCCCCCATTCTTATGTTGTTAACAGAATTAACCAGGGCTCTCCCTTGGATGGAACCCTGCAAGGTGTGGAGTTAGTTCTGGATGGATATAGAATTAATTGTAGTCATATATAATACCAAGTCACTAGGTTGAAGGGTGCACCACTGGGTTTCTTCTACCTTTGACGAGTTAAACACTATATGAGGAAGGAGCCTTTATTTGTACGACATTTTGCTTATTACAGCTTTTTCAAGTACAAGTTGAGATACATATGCTTGAGATTAAGTAAGGGGAAAGGAGAGAATGGGGAGAGAAAAGAAGAAGGGGGGAAGGAGGAGGAGGAGAAGGGGGGGTTGGAACACTGGGAAAGAGTGAGAATGCTGGCCCAAACGTCTGTGGGTGAAATGTTCACAAAGGGTGGTTTAAATATTTAAAAAAAAAAGTTTCTTCTACCCTAAAGTCTGTGATTTGATCCCTAGGATGGAGTGTTTAGCAAGGGGACACTTGATGTGACCATACCATTGGGCTGTCAGCATGGAGGTAGGATATTGTTAGGTGCATTTTTTAATACCCCATCTGGGGTATTGCCTGCATGTTATTGTGGGGTGATAACCCCAATGGACCAGAGCCACACATTTTGTCTGTGATAGAGAAAATCTCTCTTCATAGAGAAATAGTACTTTATTATACTGCGACTTCCTATGTAATGCTGTCCCCCCACTCTTGATACTGTCTTGTACCACTTCTTTGAATGTTCATTTCCTTTTTTTGCCGAACTCTGTGGTGGGGGAGAAGAATGCTGCCACCACTTGAGTTGTAAAAGGTGACAAACATGGGACCGGGATAGGACCGGGCATCCTTTTTCTGTAGCCCCAAAGGGTCTTTTAATGTGTGTGGATATGGTACAGAAGAGAGTAAAAGGGAGGAAATAAGCAGTATGTTTGTAAGAAGAAAGATGGATGTGTTGGCATTGAGTGAAACGAAGTTGAAAGGGAGGGGCAAGTTTGACTTTGGGAATGTAGTTGGTAGGGTGTCAGGAGTGAAGAGAAGAGAAGGGGTGGCTTTATTAGTAAGTGAAGAATGGGTAAATGTGTGGTGGAGTGGAAGGAGGTTTCTTCAAGGTTAATGTGGATAAAGGTGAAACTGGAAAGGGAGATGTGGGTTTTTGTAAGTGCAAATGGGCCTGGTAGTGAGAAGAATGTGGAGGAAAGGGAGGTTTTATGGATAGATTTAAATGAGTGCATAGAGCAGGGGTTCTCATTAGGGGTGAAATTCACCCCCAAGGGGGAATTTTGGGTTTTCTGGGGATGATTTGTGACCACAGTCAGTTTACGGGGTGAGGAAAGCAGTTATAGGTTTTGGCCTAACTGGCCTGTCACCTGGGCTAGAATTATACTAATATGGGAAAAATATATACTAATTTGGAAAAAATAAAAGGGTTTTTAGTAATATTTGCATATTAGAATGCACTTTTTGAAACAGGGAATCTTGGAAAGGAGGGGGGAATGACATTCAGAGAAATAGTGAAAGGAGTGAATGGGCCAAGTAAGGCTGAGAACCCTTGGCACAGAAGGTTTAGGGAGAAATGTCAGTGTAGTGGTATTGAGAGGTATTCCAGATATATGGGATAGGAAAGCTTTTAAGAGCAGTCAAGAATTTTTATGAGAGTAGTAGAGCTTGTGTTAAAATCAGAACTGGAGAGAGCAAGTGGTTTGAGGTAAAGGTGGGACTTTGTCAGGGATGTGTTATGTTGCCTTGACTATTCAATCTACATGGATGGGGTGGTGCAAGAGGTAAATGCAAGGGTAGTGGGAGATAAGCCAGTTCTTGTTTGCTGACAACACTACACTTGTAGCAGGATCAGAGGAGGCTTATAACAAGGTGGACAGGAAAGCACTGAGGGAGGTATTACAGATATATGGGATAGGGAAGCTGTTAATTGCAGTCCAAAGTTTTCAAGTTGGTAGAGCCTGTGTTAGAATTAGAAAGGGAGAGAGAGTGAGTGGTATGAGGTAAAAGTGGGGTTGCATGAGGGATGTCATGTTGTGATGAGTGTTCAATGTGTACATGGATGGGGTTGTGCAGGAGGTAAATGTGAGGGTAATGGGCAGGAGACTGGAGATTATTAAAGAAAATGGAGGGAAGTGGGAGGTGAGCCAGTTGTTTGCTGATGACATTGCACTTGTAGCAGTGTCAGAGGGGGTATTAAGGGAGTTAGTGATGGAGTTTGGGAAGGTATGTGGTTGGAGAAATTTTTAGGTAAATGTATGTAAAAGTAAGGTGATGAGATGTAGAAAGGGAGAGGATGACAGTGAGTTGGAAGTCTTAAAGGAGAGAGGCTGGAGGAAATGACTAGTTTTAGGTATTTAGGGTTGCTGCATGTAACAGGAAAGGGAGGAGTGGAGGTAAATTGTAGATTGAGAGGAAGTGCCTTATGGGATTAAAGTATCATGAGAAATAGGCATCTGGGAATGGATGCAAAGAGGAGATTATATGAAGGGGTTATTGTGCCAACTTGGAATTTAAGAGAGGCATGTAAATTTGTGTTCGAGATGAAATATCTTAAGTATGTTAGGGGTTATAAGGTTAGAGAGAGAAACAAGGAGGTGAGAAGGAGAGCAGGGCTGAAGAGGGAGCTGGCAGATAGTTCTAATGAAAGATTATTGGGATGGTTTTGACACATGGAAAGAATGAGTGAAGAAAGATTAGTGAAAGAGGTGTGGAAGGCAGAAATGGATGGAGTGAACTTGAGGGGACAATCAAGGATGAGATGGATGGGGTGAAAGGGACTTTGAGCAAGAGGGTGATTTTTATTGAGTATGAAATGGAGAAGGCAGGAGATGGAGGTGTATGGCTATGTATAGATACTTTGATGCAAGGAAGGGAGTGGGTGGGGGATGGAGGGGTGTAGGGAGTGGTCATGTATGAATATTTTGACACAACCCGACAGGATTTCTCCCTCTATTTTCTGCATGAGGGGAGATGGTAGCTGTGTAAATGAAGTGGTCCACTGTGGATTTGCTGTTTTGCTGTATTGCCTCTGACAGAACAGTAAGCAGGATACAAGGATGACCCTTCATCCACAAGGAGCTAGGATGAGAGGGAGGAAAGGATGGTGGATTGGAGTGGATTGGGTGCATGCCATTTGACTTGGCAGCTTCCCTTATAAGGATGAAAACCTGTGGTATATAGATAGAAAGATCTTAAACATGTTTGAGACTAAATTTTTTAAAAGTGTGGTAGTTGTTGTTAGGATGGATAGAAATGTGGAGGTGGTGCTGAGAGGTTTGGGTATAGAGTGAGCAAGGACTAGCTAAAGAAATGGAGAAAAGAAGTAGACCAAGAATGGATGGATGGGGTGAAGGGGGCAGTGGAAAAGAAATAGAAATATTTGTCAGTAAAGGTAGTGTGCAGAAGGTAGGAGTGGATAGAGAATGGTTGCAAATGAAGAAATGGTGTTGCCTGGAGCTATGTTCTTGTCTACTCCATAAATTTGAATGATTGAGGTAGGGGTTGCCATATAATGAAGTGGTGGAGATGAGCCAGCTCTGGCTGTGAGGCCCTGCTATGGAAGTTCCCACTGTGTTGCCTTTGATGGGAGCAGCAGTAGATGGGTTTGGGTGGGTATATGCCTTGACACAAAGACCTCCCCTTTGTGAGAAGGGAATAGGCCTTTTGGTGTGCGCATATATATTTTTTCCCTTCGTTAGTTGTGTTTGTGATATCATGTGATGGGTGAGTGGGTTTGAGCAATAGAAATTGTATTTAGTTAGTTGTATTATACAGGAAGGGAGCTATGCTTGTGGTGACCCGTCTTTGTATCTCTCAGCATCAAGTTTTTTCTTAAAATCTTGAATAGTGTTTGCACACTGTTTCTTTGTCCAATTTGTTCCAAGTATCTATCACTCTGTGCGGGAAGCTATTTTTCAGATCTCTTGTTTTTCCATTGTCCCATTTCAATAAGTCATTCTTATCTAAGATTTCCATTCCCTTCATAATTCTGTAGATAGTAGGTCTCCTCTTTCCCTTCTTTGTTCCAAAGTTGGTAATTCTAATTTGGACAGTCTTTATTCATATGTCATTTTGGAAAGAGTTGGTGCCAGCTTTGTTGTTGCTCTTTGTATTCTTTCGAACTTCTTTATATTCTTTTTGGTACTGGGTATCCATAGTGTTGCTGCATACTCGAGTTTTGGTCTTATTAGTGTAGTTAATTTTTTTTTATCATTTCCTCATCCAAATAGGCAAATGCCACTTTTATTGACCTCGATAAATTCTGGGTTTCCCCGACTATTTTTTAACCCCTTCCATACGGTGCCGCCTACGTAGGTGGCATGAGGAGCAAGTGGATACACGAGGCTGCCATATCGGCATCTTGATTATATTTATTGTAGTTGCCCCTGCGTAATGACATACTCTCTAAACTGTCTTCATCACATTTTCTATGGTTATCAAAATTCACGGGTGAAAGAGAGAATGATTGATATAAGCGGTGACTATTTTTTATGATGCGAGTATTATGATGAAACATCATACATCTGACAGCTAATGCTGCCCGTGAGATTTTGGCCCATAGTGAAGTGGTTAATATGCTTATCCGGTGTCATGTCTTTGCTGATCATCACTCCAAGGTCTTTTTCAGAGTTTACTTTTTTTACCTTTTCTTCAATTATTTTATGTACTGATGTGTGGGAAAGATTGGTTTTGTAGTTTACATGTGGTGAAGTGGTTTTGGTAGATTATTATTTTGAAGGCTTTTGGTGATTATTGTATTTGTTTATTGTATATTTTTTCCATTTTTTTTTTTTTTATCACCGTCTGGGGTTTTGGCTGCTTGTTATTGTGGCAAAGTAGCATGCAGTTGATACTTTAGGGCAGTGGTTCTTAACCTTTTTTGGCAGCGACCCAAAATTTTGCACAAATCAAGAATCGCGACCCAAGCCTACATAGATATTGTCGGTTTTACTTTGAAATTTCAAAACACTTCAAATAAATTTTCTGCTTTGGAGTTTTTATTTAATAATGGTCTGCTTAGAATCCTAAAACTAGGCATCATGTATTTTAATTATTACAGTATGTAATTATAATATATTTGTAGTGGGAAAATAATTATTTTCTGCAAACCCTTAGCGACCCAATAAAATGGCTTGGCGATCGCGACCCAGGGGTTAAGAACCACTGCTTTAGGGTCTATATGGGGTGCCCCTACGGTCCAGAGCCACACATAATTTTGTCTATGATAGAGGAAAACTCTTCATAGAGAAATGATGACACTTTTATACTACGACTGTCCCTCCGTTATGCTGTCCCCCAACCCCTTGTTGCTGTCCAGTACCATTTTTCTGAGTATTCATTTTCTGCTGTGGGGGAATTCCCTGTGGTGGGGGAAAAGAATACTGCCAGCAAGTATTTCCACTTGGATGGTAAGAGGCGAGAAGAAAGGGACGGGGAGTGGGACTAGGCATCCTTCTCCTTGTAGCCCCACAGGGGACATTCCTAAACGAAAAAGTAAAGGCATAAGAGGGTCTGGGAGTTTTCTGACCAGCACCCTAAGGTTTGGGTCTTTTAATGTGCGTGGATGTGGTGCAGATGAGAGTAAAAGGGAAGAGATAGGTAGTATGTTTGTGAGAAGAAAGATGGATGTGTTGGCTTTGAGTGAAACTAAGTTGAAAGGGCAGGGTGAGTGTAAGTGGGAGGTTATCAGGAGTGAAGAGAGGGCGAGGGAGGGAAGGGATGGCTATTCTAGTAAGTGAAGAGATAGGTAAACGTGTAGTGGAGTGGAAGGAGGTTTTGTCAAGGATAATGTGGATGAAGGTGAAACTGGGAAAGGAGATGTGGGTTTTTGTAAGTGCATATGGGCCTGGCAGTGAGAAGAGTGTAGAAGAAAGGGAGGCTTTTTGGATAGATTTAAATGAGTGCATAGAGGATTTAGGGAGAAATGTCAATGTAATAGTACTGGGAGACCTTAATGCTAGGGTAGGAAATGGTCCAATTGATGGAGTGGTTGGGAAATGTGGAGTTCCAGGAAAGAATCGTAGTGGAGAGTTGATGGTGGAAATGTGTCTAGAGAGTTGATGATAGCAAATACAGTGTTTTGGAAGAAAGTCAAGCATAAGTACACATGGGAGAGGGTGGTGGATGGAAGGGTGGTAGATAGAGCGTTGATGGATTATGTAGTGGTAAATAGGACTATGATAGGAAGAGTTAAGGATGTACATGTGCTAAGGGGAGAGGGTGGGGGAATATCAGATAATTTTTTGGTGGAAGCTGAGTTTAGAGTGGAGGATAGATGGAGAAAGAGGAAAAGGAAAAGGAGGAGTACAAGAAGAAGCTGAAGGAGGAGTGGGAGGGAGTGAAGGATAGAGTAGAGCTAGGAGTGGAGGAGGAATGGGGATGGTTCAAGGAGGGAGTCACAAAGTGTGCAAAGATGGTGTGTGGAACAAGGACAGGAGGAAATAGAAGGAAGGGTAGTGAATGGTGGGATGAGGAAACAAAGAAGGTCGTAGAAGAGAAGCGAGCTTTCACAGATTGGTTACAAAATAGGACGAGGGAGTCATATGAGAGGTACAAAGAAAAGAAAAGAGAAGTAAAGCAAAAAGTAAAGGAGGCAAAGAGGAGAGCAGATGTGAAGTGGGGTAAGAGTATGACAGAAAATTTTGAAAGTAATAAAAAGATGTTTTGGAAAGAAATTAAGAGAGGAAGAGGAGGCGAATCAAGTAGAGAAGAAAAGGTAAAAGGTGCAGATGGAGAGATGATAATGGAAGAGAAGGCAGTAAGGGGAAGATGGGCAGAATATTTTAGGGAGTTGCTAAATGTGAAGGAGGATAGGGAGGGAAAGATAGTTGCAGTGGGAAATGCTAAGAAAATGAGAGTGATGAGTTAGGAAAATGGAGGAGAAATAAGAAAGGATGAAGTGAAGGCAGTTGTTAAGATGATGAAAGCAGGTAAGGCACCTGGTCTATATGGATGCAATGCAGAATGTCTAAAAAAGGAGGTACAGTGATGGTGGACTGGCTGGTGAGGTTATTTAATGTTTGCTGGAGAGAGTGTAGAGTGCTGGAGGACTGGAGGAGTGCCTGTATAGTTCCACTTTACAAGGGAAAGGGGGACAAGTGTGAATGTAGTAGTTTCAGAGGGATTAGCTTGTTGAGTGTAGTTGGGAAGGCTTATGGGAGGATCTTGATTGAGAGGATTAGGAGAGGAACAGAGGGAGTAATTGGTGAGGAACAGTGTGGATTTAGGACAGGTAGAGGTTGTGTTGATCAGATCTTTGTAGTGAGACAGATATGTGAGAAAGCCATAGGAAAGGGGAAGGATGTTTTTTTGGCTTTTATGGATCTGGAAATGGCTTACGATAAGGTAGACAGAAAGGCACTGTGGGAGGTTATGCAGATATATGGGATATGAGGAAAGCTTCTAGGAGCTATCAAGAGTTTTTATGAGAGTAGTAGAGCTTGTGTCAGGATTAGAAATGGAGAGAGTGAGTGGTTTGAGGTAAAGGTGGGACTTCGTCAAGGATGCGTTATGTCACCCTGGCTTTTCACGTATACATGGATGGGGTAGTGCGAGAGGTAAATGCAAGGGTAGTGGGTCAGGGATTGGAGTTGATTAAAGAAAATGGAGAAAAGTGGGAGGTGAGCCAGCTGTTGTTTGCTGACGACACTGCGCTTGTGGCAGGATCGGAGGAGGGACTGAGGAAGATGGTGACAGAGTTTGGGAGAGTATGTGATAGAAGAAAGCTAAAGATAAATGTGGGTAAGTAAGGTGATGAGATGTACAAGGGGTGAAAGTGGCAGTAGACTGGAAGTGAGCATTAAGGGAGAGCGACTGGAGGAAGTGGATAGTTTTAGATACTTGGGTGCAAATGTGGCAGGAAAAGGTGGAGTGAAGATGGAGGTAGAATGTAGATTGAGAGAAGCGAGTAAATGCCTTGGTGGATTAAAGAGTGTAATGAGGAATAGACATTTGTGGCAGAAACATGGAACATAAGAGAGGAAGAGAGAAGGAGTTTGAATGTGTTTGAGATGAGGTGTCTGAGAAGTATGATGGGGGTTACTAGGCTAGAGTGAGAAATGAGGAGGTGAGGAGAAGAACGGGGGTGGAAAGGGAGTTGGGAGATAGGGTTGATGAAAGAGTATTAGGATAGTTTGGACACATGGAAAGAATGAGTAAAGAAAGACTAGTAAAAGAGGTATGGAAGGCAGATGTAGAGGGAGTGAACATGAGGGGACGTCCTAGGATGAGGTGGATGGATGGGGTGAAGATGAAGGGGGCTTTGGGGAAGAGGGGAATGTCTGTTGAGGAAGGACGGGAGAGGACAGAAGACCGGGGTGAATGGAGAATGGTTGTATACGGATGATGTTGTGATGCATGAGGTGGAATGGGCAGGAGGATGGGGGGTGAGGTAGTATGTGTGAGCAAAATTTGAAGCAGTCCGAAGGGATTTCTCCCCGTCTTCTCCTTTTATGCATGGGGGGGTCGCCGATTTAATGAAGCGGCCTTGCTGTGGATGTGCTGTGTCTTGCGACACTGCTTCTGACCCAGGGCAGTGGACAAGGTGCAGGGATGACCCGTCATCCAGGAGGTGCTAAGATAAGAGGGAGGGTGGAGGGGTGTGGAGTGTATTCAGGGATGGAATGGGTGGGAATGATTTTATGCCTTTTCCTTTTTGGCTACCTCCCTAGTAAGGGGGAAAAAAGCCTTGATATATGTTTGTATGTATGTTTTTCCATGCTGTGGAATCTTGAATGTGGTTGTTATTGTTTGTATACTATGATGGTTTTCTTTTACCCAGATCATGTGCAGCTATTCTGCATGTTCAATTTATGTCTTCAATGGGTCTTTCGCAAGGAAAGTGGAGGTAATGTGTTAGGTGAATGTGAAGCATGGCTTTTGGTTTTATAGCTATGGGTTATTATTTCTCCCTAGGATTCATCACAAGGGAACTCAATTTATCAGATCAACCTCATCAGATTTATCAAGAATACTTATCCAGAGCTTCAGATCATTGGTGGAAATGGTGAGTGTAGTATTTATACATTTTAAAATTTATAAAATGTAATACGAGATGAAATGTGTGGGAAGTATGGTGGGGATTACTAGGCTGGATAGTGATAAATGAGGTGTGGAGGAGAGTGGGGGTGGAAAAGGAGTTTAGAAATAGCATTGATGAAAGAGTATTGGGATGATTTGGTCACATGGAAAGAATGAATGAAGAAAGATTAGTAAAAAGTGTGGAAGGCAGAGGTGGATGGAGTGAATATGAGGGGACAACCAAGGATGCGATGGATGGATGGGGTGAGTGGAGAATGGTTGTGTATGGATAATGCTGTGATGCATGGAAGGGAGTGGGATGGGGGTGGGGTAGGGAGTATGTGTGTGTGATAATTTGGCACAGCCTGAAGGGGATGGAGAGGGAGATTGTCAATTAAATGAAGCAGCCTTGCTGTGGATGTGCTGTGTCATGCATTACTTCTGACCCAGGCTGATGGGTGGGATGCAGGGAGGGAGGGATGGTGAATGGGAATGGAATGTGTGGGGGATGAAATGAGTGGGAGTGGTTTTATGCCTTTTAACTCTGGCTACCTCCCTTGTAAGGGGGAAAAAGACCTTGGTATATGTATGTAAAGTGTAATTCTCTTAAGTTTTGATAAATTCTAAGGTATAGTAATCATTTATAATATCACTAGTATAATGTATTATAATCAAGGAGTGTTGTAGGGTATTATATATTATGCACAATTTTTTTCACATGACCAACAGCATTTTCTTGAATTTGTTTTTATTGAGATGACAGCTTCCTTTTCATTACTTTTTACTTTTTCAAACAGTGGTAACAGCTTCCCAAGCAAAGAATTTGATTGATGCTGGTGTTGATGGGCTAAGAGTAGGAATGGGCTCTGGTTCCATCTGTATAACACAGGAAGTCATGGCAGTAGGAAGACCACAGGCAACAGCTGTATACAAGGTTGGCAGAAGCAAATTTCTTGCCAAATGATTGTGCTTTTAGCTTGATATTGATATAAAGAGGAAATCCTAAAGCACTTGTAATTCTTTGTAGATTGGTGACCATCAGATATGCACTTTAAGTAATCATGAAGTCTATTATTTAGTGTACCTTGCTGCATTGTTCTTGACCAGACTTGTGTGCTGAGGGATGAGAATTATCCTTTATCCATGATGTGCTAAGATACAAAGAGCACGAATTGTTTTTGTGCATGAAATAAGTGTATGCTATCCCCTGACAATTTTCATTCATAGGTGGCAGAGTATGCACGGAGATTTGGCGTTCCAGTAGTGGCAGATGGTGGTATTCAGACTGTTGGGCACATTATCAAAGCACTTGCCTTAGGAGCCTCTACAGGTAAATATTTATAACCATTTAACCACTTTGATATGACCCATATATTCGCGTGCAAACATTGGGTTGCCAGTCGTACAATGATTTGATGATGCTTCACGTCTCACACGTGAGATGCCCCATGTACAATGATTATGAGGCATCACAGGATGTGCATACATCTTTGTATTGCTAATTCAAAACTGATGATCATTATTATTATAATTAATATTATTATTACTATTATCATCATCATCACACTATTGTTATGAAAAGGCAAGGTGATTGAAAGGAGAAAACATGTAGACCTTATATTTATAGTTTTATCTCCTTTATTCATTTGTGTAATAATAACTTTTACTGGGAAACATTTTTTAGTTTATGACAGAGGGAGTAATTGGTGAGGAACAGTGTGAACTTAGGACAGGTAGAGGTTGTGTAGATCAGATTATTGTGGTAAGATAGATCTGTGAGAAAGCTATAGGAAAGGGGAAGGATTTTTTTTGGCTTTTATGGATCTGGAAAAGGCTTAAGACAGGGTAGACAGAAAGCCACTATGGGAGGTTTTGCGGATATACGGGATAGGAGGAAAGCTTCTAGGAGCTGTCAGGAGTTTTTATGAGAGTAGTAGAGCTTGTCAGGATTAGAAATGGAGAGAGTGAGTGGTTCGAGGTAAAGGTGGAACTTCGTCAAGGATGCATTATGTCGCCCTGGCTGTTCAACTTAAACATGGATGGGGTAGTGCAAGAGGTAAATGCAAGGGTAGTTTGTTAGAACAAGTTCCTGCAGGAGTTTATGGATTGGCTTATGTTGATGACTTAGCTATTGTGTGCAGCAAATCGACAATATTAGAAACGGGCCAAAAGATTCAAGAGATTATTAACTTAGCAACAGCATGGGCTAATTGCAGGGGTTTCAGATTCTCTGCTGAAAATACAAAAGCCGTAAGGTTCTCCAGACTAAGACGCAAGGAAGAGATACAGTAGACCCTCGTTTTACGCGGGGGTTAGGGACCGGGAACCCCCGCGTAAAACGAAAATCCGCGTAAATTTCCGCCACTGAAGGAGATATACTAAAACAATCATTAGAACCCTAATAATTTTATTTCCACAATGAATTGCCATATTGAACAAAATAATACAATAGAAAAATAGGAAAACAATACAATACAAACAAAAGAACAAGAAAAAACAGTGCATGAAATGAATATATGTAGAAGGGGTAGTAGTCTAGGTAGCAGTCTAGTCGGACTCGGCATCAGAATTAGCTGGACCACCACGTTTCTGTAAAAACATGGTGATGGGCAATTGTACTCGGCGCTTTTTCATGTCCTGCAAAACGGCTTTGTAGGGCGCCATAACACTGTCGATGCCATTCTGCGCCGCAATTGCCCTTACCATGGATGTGTCAGTCTCATAAATGGCAGCCTTGAGAGCGGAGGCCTGTCGTATCAAGGCTGCCAATGAGTCCAAAGTTAATCCTTCCTGTGGCTGGCTTTCTTCTTCAACATTGCCCTTCTCCTCCTCCTCCTCCTCACTGGCCGACTGGACGAGTTCCACCAGTTCCTCCTCAGACAGCTCAACTGCATGGCCACGAACCAGTTCCCGAACCTCTTCTTCCTCCATATCTGCAAATCCTTCACCGCCAACTTCCTTTGCTAAGGCTACAGTCTTCTTCACCTGATCTTCCACTTGCTCATCCGCTGAAAAGCCTGTATATATACAAAAATCCGCGTAAATTCAAAACCGCGCATAAAAAATCCGCGTAAAACGAGGGTCTACTGTACCAACATTATTCTTAGAGGGTGTCATATTACCATATGAAGATCAAGTAAAATACTTTGGTCTGGTTTTGGACAAAAGGTTGACATTCACTCATCATATAAATGAGGTTATATACACTGTTAAACAGCGACTTAATATACTAAAGGTAGTGTCTCGCTTCAACTGGGGAGCAGATCGTATAACTCTAATAAGGCTTTACCAAACATTGTGCCTTAGCAAAATCGATTATGGACGTCAAATTTATGGATCGGCATGTAAAACTTGTTAAAGAAACTTGATATAGTCCACAATATGGCTTTGCGGATCTGTTCAGGAGCTTATAGAACATCTCCAGTGGATATCTTGTATGTGGACGCAGGAATTCCTCCCCTGTATATTCGTTGGGAGGAATTAAGCCTAAGATATATATCTCGTGTCTTGACATCAGAACAAAATCCAAACTTCAAATATGTAAAGCAGCCGGTAGACAGAGCTCCAAGAAAAAGTACTCTGCCGAAACCTTTAGAAGCGAGATGTGAAGTTGGGGCAGAGGAGGTAGGACTTGTTCCTATTACAATTGCCGAGATCACGCCTCCCAAATTCCCTCCTTGGAACCGATGCCTGACTTTAATTTGTCCTCTTAAAAAGAAGAAAATTAGAACTGCTGTAGAGCTAAAAAGTGAATTTTTAGAACATTTATCAGTACATGCTGATTCAGTTTTTATTTATACAGATGGATCAAAATCCCAAGATGGTGTTGGTTGTGCTGTTGTATTTGATAACACAGTTTTAAAGAGAAAATTGCCTCATTTTACCATATTTTCCGGCGTATAGTGCGCGACTTTTTTCCGTTGGAAGGGGGTTGCACGTTATCCGGTGGTGCGCATTATCTACGGCCTACGATAAAAATTCTGCGGCTGTGTGTGTAATTTTTTTCACAACAACATGACAATGTTGGCCGTCACAAAGTCGGGAGGCACACTTTTCCGTTACGTTCCGTGAGAACAAAAAGAACAGCCATGGTGACATGAAAGAATACGCCAGCATGGGCTACCGTATATAAATATTTGGTAAAGGTAGGTATCTATCGAGTCTTATTTTTCATGTTTGAATAGGCCTAAACACCATGAAACATGATCACTATTCATGATATTTGCCCATGTTCACAGCATCTTAGTTTGAATTTTTATGTTGGCTTTGTTGCTTCACTTTAGGTATGGTACAAATTCCGTTGCGGCCGTTCATAAACTCGTGTCAAACACCTGACTACAACACCCTCTTTCGGGAGTTATATTAACTAAACGTCACCTTGATGAGAGACTGTCCTATTTCACCACTGTCATTGCAGGTTCAAAGCTAAAACGAAACAGTCTGTAGTTTGTTTCAGTATTAAATAAAAAATGGTAAAGACGAATTATTTCCTTAAGATATAAAATGAACATTTTCTGTAAAAATCCCAAAATTTTTCTGTACATTTTACTTTAAATAAACTTTTATTAGATCATATTTCCTAGGGGACGTCCTAGGATGAGATGGATGGATGGGGTGAAGGGGGCTTTGGGGAAGAGGGGAATGTCTGTTGAGGAAGGACGGGAGAGGACAGAAGACAGGGGTGAATGGAGAATGGTTGTATATGGAAAATGTTGTGATGCATGAGTTGGAAGGGATGGGGGAATGGGGGGTGAGGTAGTGTGTGTGAGCAAAAATTTTGACGCAGCCCGAAGGGATTTCTCCCCGTCCTCTCCTTTATATGGGGGGACGTAGAGGGGGGGTTGCCGATTTAATGAAGTGGCCTTGCTGTGGATGTGCTGTGTCCTGCGACACTGCTTCTGACCCAGGGCAGTGGACAAGGTGCAGGGATGACCCGTCATCTAGGAGGTGCTAAGATGGGAAGGAGGGTGGAGGGGTGTGGAGTGTTTTCGGGGATGGAATGGGTGGGAATGATTTTATGCCTTGTCCTTTTTGGCTACCTCCCTTGTAAGGGGAAAAAGCCTTGGTATATGTATGTATGTATATTTCCTACAAACTATTTAAGCTACAAAGTAATAAGGGACCAACGCACAACATGAGTCATATACCGGTACATGTAGTTCCGACTTTTTCTTAGTTGTGTCGTGATTGATGCCTAAACTGACGCTTAATTTAGTGACAAATCAACAGATTTCCCAGCGGTGGCTCTAGCCAATGAAAAATACTTCTCCATGTAATCTGGTTCACAAGATATAAATACCGAGGTAAAACTGCGTTATAGACAAATGCGATCGGGCATGCGCGTTATACGTCGATGCGCGCTATCTGTGTACTGAGATAACGAAGTGCATGGGTGCGCATTATAACCCGATGCGCATTTTAAGTCGGAAAATACAGTAGCTCTGTTTTTACTGCTGAACTGCTGGCAGTCAGCAACGCCCTCAAATTTGTTTTTAATTCTCTTCCATCTAGGAAGAACGTTATTTTTACAGACTCCATGAGCATTCTATCATTATTGGCTCTTCACTTTTTAGTACAAGAAATACAGGACTGGTTGATTCTTATTAACAACCGAAAGAAAATAAAAGTAAACTTTTGCTGGGTGCCGTCCCATGTGGGTATCACTGGAAATGAACAGGCCGATGCTGCAGCCAAAGCTGCTACTAGGCTCAGCCATATAACAGGCAAAAAATCCCACATATAGACTTCAAACTAGTAATTCATTGTTATACAATGGAGAAGTGGCAAGAACAATTGACAAGGCTGGACGGTAGTTACAAGTTAAAAGAGATTCACCCCTTGGTGAACCCTTGGAAGTGTCATTCTTTGACAGAAGGTTAAGTATTGTTTTAACAAGATTAAGAATTGGCCATTCCTATATAATCCATAAATTTTTGATGGCAAGTGGAGCAGAAAGGCTGGCCCCCCCAATGTCCTGCTTGCCAAGTTGTTTTTACAATTAAACACATTCTAATTCAGTGCCCTGCATACTCTAATAAGCACAGGGCAAACTTTTTAACAAATTTATCTTTTAAAGAACTTTTAGGGGAGGAAGCTCAAGTGAAGAATGTTATAAAGAGAGGAGCAGCTTGAATGTGTTTGAGATGAAGTGTCTGAGAAGTATGATGGGGGTTACTAGGCTAGATAGAATGAGAAATGAGGAAGTGAGGAGGAGAACAGGGGTGGAAAGGGAGTTGGGAGATAGGGTTGATGAAAGAGTATTAGGATGGTTTGGACACATGGAAAGAATGAGTGAAGAAAGACTAGTAAAGGAGGTATGGAAGGCAGATGTGGGGGGGGGAGTGAACATGAGGGGACGTCCTAGGATGAGATGGATGGATGGGGTGAAGGGGGCTTTGGGGAAGAGGGGAATGTCTGTTGAGGAAGGATGGGAGAGGACAGAAGACAGGGGTGAATGGAGAATGGTTGTATATGGAAGATGTGATGCATGAGGTGGAATGGACGGGGGGATGGGGGGTGAGGTAGTGTGTGTGAGCAAAATTTTGATGCAGCCCGAAGGGATTTCTCCCCGTCCTCTCCTCTCCTTTATATGGGGGGGACGTAGAGGGGGGGTCGCCGGTTTAATGAAGCAGCCTTGCTGTAGATGTGCTGTGTCTTGCGACACTGCCTCTGACCCAGGGCAGTGGACAGGGTGCAGGGATGACCCGTCATCTAGGAGGTGCTAAGATGGGAGGGAGGGTGGAGGGGTGTGGAGTGTTTTCAGGGATGGAATGAGTGGGAATTATTTAATGCCTTTTCCTTTTTGGCTACCTCCCTAGTAAGGGCTTCAAGCCAAAAATTTCATAAATCAATCAATCAACCATTACCATATTCAAACAGGTACTATCTCTTGTCTAGATCTTACAATTTCTAGTCCCAACTGCACAATTGATTTCAGATGGAGACCAAATAATGACTGGGGTAGCAGTGACCACACCCCGATAAGAATTGAAACAAATGATGACCCACCAACTCAAAGATCACCAAAGTGGAATATTGACAAAGCAGATTGGGATAAGTTTAAAGAACTAAGTGAAATCTAAGGCGATGCATATGACTTTCTAACTCCAGAAGATGCTATAGACTTATTGAATGGAACTTTTCATACAGCAGGTATACACTCTATACCAAAAACTACAGGACTCTTTAAGTGACACCCAGTTCCATGGTGGAATGAAGAGCTCAAAATTTTACATCGAACTACAAGAACATCACTTACCCGTTACCACAGACATCGAACAATTGAGAATATGATCATCTATAAACAATGCAGAGCTAGATTTCGTAAAGCAATGAAAGCTGACAGAAGACAATCATGGGCATCCTTTGTATCTACCATGAATTGTCGAACACCCATCCACAGTATTTGGAAAACATTTATCAAATAGGAGGGAAATTTACACCCAACCCTCCACCAGTGCTTAAAATTAACAATATCCTTGTCACAGATTAAAAAAAAGTTAATAATATTTTGGCTGACCATTTTGCTCAAGTCTCACAAAAGACTGACAGTAGCCCAGGACACCAATACAGAATAAAAGAAGAACAACAACATTTAGATTTTTCATCAGACAAGACAGAATCATACAACATACCCTTTACAGAAAGAGAATTTGATGCTGCCCCAGACAAGCAAAAATACAGCCCCTGGTCCAGATATGATCCCCTATGAAATGTTTAAACATACTACAAGGAATACAAAACTTTTTGTGATAAGCATTAAAAATAGATTGTGGCGGGAACAAATATCCAACCAAATGGGAAACAGCTTTTGTATTATCTTTCCAAAAGCCAGGAAAAGACCCATATTCAACTTCCAGTTACCGTCCTATTGCTTTAACCTGCTGTCTAGGCAAAATAATGGAGAAAATGGTAAATACAAGACTTGTCTGGTATATCAAGCGTAATAATATTATATCACCATCACAATGTGGATTTAGAAAAATGCATTCTACAATAGATGTCCTAATGCAGCTGGAGACCTCCATATGTGAAACATAAACCTCAAAGCAACATCATATAGCTGTATTCTTTGATATAGAAAAGGCATATGACACTGCATGGAGACATGGAATTCTTAAGACCATACATGATTGTATGGAGTGGAGTGTGGAGGAGAATTACCCCTATATATTAAAGCATTTTTATCCCATAGATATTTTAAAGTTAAAATTGGTAATACTCTATCAGATAAAAGATGCCAAGAAGAGGGTGTTCCACAAGGGAGCTTAGTGTAACACTTTTTGCTTTGGCAATAAATGTGGTAGCAAATATTATACCAGATAAAATATTAAGCACATTATATGTAGATGACCACTCAATATCCTTCGCTGCTACCTATATGCCTGTAGCAGAAAGGAAGCTACAACTCGTAATTAACAAGATTGTCAACAGGGCAGAAAACTAGGATTTAAAATATCTATCAGCAAAACAATAATCATGCACTTTTGCCGCATTACAGGGATGCACCCAGACCCAGACCTCTATCTATATGGCAATAGAATACCCTGCGTTGAAGAGACTAGATTTCTAGGTCTCATATTTGATAAAAAGCTTACTTGGATCCCCCATCTGAAACATATTAAAACCAAATGTCAAGAGGCTTAAACATGTTAAAAGTTTTATGAAGTACAAACTGGGGATCAGATAGACAGACAATTTTAAGAATACACAAATCTCTGATAATTACCAAATTTCAATATGGATGTGAAATTTATTCTTCTGCATCAACCAAACATCTAAAGATCCCAGATTCAGTACACCACAATGGCATATGTTTGGCAACAGGAGCTTACAAATCTTCCCCCATCCCTAGTTTACTAATTGATGCTGAAGAGATAACACTAGAACTATACCAACAGACATCTATCATTCTATATTGGTTTAGGACACAGAGACTCCCTGAATCAAGAGCATTTACTACAGCCAACAGAAATTGTTTTAATAACTTTTATGAAAATCATCCAAGATATCCTAGACCTTTTAGTTTTAGAATAAGAAAAATACTGGAGACTATAAATATCACAAATCAGATCTGCCCAGTTAAATTACCAGTTACCCCAACATGGAAGTTACCCATAATTAAATTTTGTAGATATTTTAAAGGTTTTAAAAAAGATAAATCAGATGCAGAAATTAAAGGACTGTTTTTAGAACATATTACTGAACATTTGGATTCCACATTTGTTTTCACGGATGGCTCAAAAACAGATGCTGGTGTCAGATATGGAGTTTTTAGCGATAATTTTAGCTGCAGAGGAGCACTACCAATTGCAGCATCAAATTTTACAGCAGAGCTATATGGAATTTTAACCGCTTTAGAACACAACTCTACAGACATCCAACTTCACAATCTTTTGTGATTCAAAATGTTCATTACAGGCAATAGAAATCTTCAATGATGATAATCCTCTAACAATGAAAATCTCACAGTGGGTGTTTCTACTACAATGTAAGAAAAAGGATTGTGGTACTCCCCAAGCCAGTCGTAGCTCCTCTTGGGGATCGGTGCCACCTGCGTAGAGCTGGTGGCCGGTTGCCGCCGTTTGGCCCCCAACTCTTGGGGTTGGGGGGTGGTCCCACGACGTAGATGCTGAGGCTCCAGGACCAACATTTGGACAAAACAAAGAAACTAATACAACAATATACAAACAATGCATACGTTTAGTGATGAATTATGCGAGTCCTGCACGGGCTCCTAATCTCAGTGAGACACACCACAACACCCTTCAAATCATACAAAACAAAGCCCTAAAAACAATTACAGGCTGCACAAATACAACACCTACAGACCATTTACACCATGAAACAAAACTCCTCAAAGTTAAGGACCACCTCGACATGAGAGGCACACAAACACTTGCTGCAGCCACCACAAACACATCACACCCGCTACACTACATAGCAGAACACCCACACACACCAAGAAACATTAAGACAACACCCAAAGACCTGTATCACACACAGATATTCTCTTCTCTTCCTCCACAACCACCAAATACCAGCCTCCGGAAACATATTCATAATCATATCACTCACCGCTCCATTAACACACTGAAAGACAACACACTGCTGCATGCCAGACCCCCTGATATCCACCCTTCTGAATCCTCTCTCCCACGAAAGGACAGAGTCCACCTGGCCAGACTGCGGTGTGGCCACCACCCAGCACTTCTAAGTTACCAGAGGAGGCTGGATGACCGCATTGTGAACAGCTGCCCAGGATGTAACACTTCACCCCATACCATGCACGCAAACAACACAACGTACACTCTATAAAGGATTTGTGGGAAAACCCAGTTTCGGCTGTAGCAATCCTTGGGGAGACGGGACTGCTCGGACAGACAGTCTAGGGAACGACAACAACTACGATGTAGAGGGATCACTATATCTTTTTGCTGGGTTCCAGCACATGTACATATATATGGAAATGAAAAAGCTGACCAACTAGCAAAGTCAGCAACAACCAGTCTGATCCCTAAATGGTGTGCAATACCATATAGAGACATCCTTCCTAGCATCACGAATATCATCCATAAGTCATGGAAACAACAGTGGAGTGAAGTGGGACTCTACAAAATGAAAGAGATCACCACAAATATACACCCTTGTAAATATGAAATTATGCCAAGGAAATGGGAAGTAATAATATGTTGTCTCCGCTATAGGACATTCAAGGCTGACCCATGAGTATCTCATGAGTGGTGAAAATCAACCTTACTGTGAAGATTGCTTAATCCCCATGGCTATTAAACATTTGCTGGTTGAATGCCCTAGTCACAGAGAACTGAGAGAGCGTCACTTCCCAAATAAGAAAGAGAGAGATGGTAACTATAATTTGACCAAGATATTGGGAAAAGAACTGCAGTATGATTATGAGGGAGTCATTAAATTCTTAAAAGAAAACCTACTTGATCAAATTTAGTAACAAATACAAGTTAATATTGAAATATAATCCTACCACTCTCATTTCATTGGATATACTCCTACATATATATATATATATATATATATATATATTTACTCAATCTTCTCAAATTTTTCCAGACCAACACTATAAGGGCCTGGTCGCCAATTTTGCAGAGGATAAAAACGTAACTTCTCTTTGATCAAATTGCATGAAAATCACACATTTTAAAGAAAATAGGTCAAATAATGCAACCATATTCTAATTTTTATATAAGATGGTGCATTTCAGCAAAAACCGGATGGTATTCATAGCTGTTGTCAGTAATTTTGCAGAGGATAAAAGCGTAACTTTTGATCAAATTACATGGAAATCACACATTTTATAGAAAATAGGTCAAATAATGCAACCATATGCTAATTTTTTATATAAAATTGCATTTGAGCAAAAACCGTCATTGTTTTATTGAGGTCGGCAATTAGGGAGTCAGACAGTATGTGTTTGGTAATTTTGTAGAGGATAAAAACGTAACTTCTCTTTGATCAAATTACATGTAAATCACACATTTTAAAGAAAATAGGTCAAATAATGCAACTATATGCTAATTTTTTATATAAATGTGCATTTCGGCAAAAGCAGTCCTCAACACTCATCACTCATTCTCGCTAATCGTTCGTACATCCTTGTCGAGCACTGTATAATAACAATAATAATCAAAACCAAATAGCTTTTAACTATTCAGATCTTAACATAATTTAACACCATATATATATATAACCATTACACTATTTGATAACTAATAACTGATACTGAACTGGAGGTAGAATGTAGATCGAGAGAAGCGAGTAAATGCCTTGGTGGTTTAAAAAATGTAATGAGGAATAGGAATCTGGGAATGGATGCTAAGAGGAGACTGTATGAAGGAGTGATTGTGCCAACAGCACTGTATTGAGCAGAAACATGGAACATGAGAGAGGAAGAGAGAAGGAACTTGAATGTGTTTGAGATGAAGTGTCTGAGAAGTATGATGGGGATTACTAGGCTAGATAGAGTGAGAAATGAGGAAGTGAGGAGGAGAACAGGGGTGGAAAGGGAGCTGGGAGATAGGGTGGATGAAAGAGTATTAGGATGGTTTGGACACATGGAAAGAATGAGTGAAGAAAGACTAGTCAAGGAGGTATGGAAGGCAGATGTGGAGGGAGTGAACATGAGGGGATGTCCTAGGATGAGATGGATGGATGGGGTGAAGGGGGCTTTGGGGAAGAGGGGAATGTCGGTTGAGGAAGGATGGGAGAGAACAGAAGACAGGGGTGAATGGAGAATGGTTGTATATGGAAAATGTTGTGATGCATGAGGTGGATTGGACGGGGGAATGGGGGTGAGGTAGTGTGTGTGAGCAATCATTTTTTACGCAGCCCGAAGGGATTTCTCCCCGTCCTCTCCTTTATATGGGGGGACGTAGAGGGGGGGTCGCCGATTTAATGAAGCGGCCTTGCTGTGGATGCGCTGTGTCCTGCGACACTGCTTCTGACCCAGGGCAGTGGACTGGGTGCAGGGATGACCCGTCATCTAGGAGGTGCTAAGATGGGAAGGAGGGTGGAGTGTTTTCGGGGATGAAATGGGTGGGAATGTTTTTGTGCCTTGTCCTTTTTGGCTACCCCCCTGGTAAGGGGGAAAAAGGCCTTGGTATATGTATGTATGTACTTATTATATTATCTATACCCAAAATTGAATCTAAGAATTTAACAATTCGGCATCCATGACCTCGGTAGTTATGATGCCAGATAACCTTTAATCAATCAATCTTTTTCCACATGAGGGGATGGAGAGGGGGGTCTCCTATTAAATGAAGCGCCCTTGCTGTGGATGTGCTGTCTTGATGCATTGCTTCTGACCCAGGGCACTGGGTGAAATGAAGGGATGGGCCATCATCCAGGAGGAGCCAGAAAAAGAGGGAGGGAGGGAGGGAGGGGGTGGTGAATGAGAGTCTAGTGTGTGGAGTTGAAATTGGGAGTGGATTTATGACTGACTTTGGCTACCTCCCTTGGTATATATATTAGTGGGTGTGCTATCCCCTTTATAAGGGGAAAAACATTTTGGAAGGACGGGAGAGGACAGAAGACAGGGGTGAATGGAGAATGGTTGTATATGGATGATGATGTGATGCTTGAGGTGGAATGGGTGGGGGGATTGGGGGTGAGGTAGTATGTGTGAGCAAATTTTGACGCAGCCCGAAGGGATTTCTCCCCGTCTTCTCCTTTATGCATGGGGGGACGGAGAGGGGGGGTCGCCGATTTAATGAAGCGGCCTTGCTGTAGATGTGCTGTGTCTTGCGACACTGCTTCTGACCCAGGGCAGTGGACAAGGTGCAGGGATGACCTGTCATCCAGGAGGTGCTCAGATGAGAGGGAGGGTGGAGGGGTGTGGACTGTATTCAGGGATGGAATGGGTGGGAATGATTTTATGCCTTTTTCTTTTTGGCTACCTCCCTTGTAAAGGGGAAAAAACCTTGGTATATGGATATATGTATATAACAAACTGTGTAGGAAGGTGGGATATGTTTTTTTTTTTTTTTTTTTTTTTTTTTTTAATTAGAGCTGTAAAAACAAATGTATCATTTGGTCCAGTTGTTTTTAAAAAATTTTGGCTGCGGCCCAAAATCCTTTCCAGATCGGCCATGGCGACCTTTATCAAATATCAACCAAAGGTTAGATTGTCTGGCCCAATGTTTTGCTTAACCTTAGATAATAATGACTTAGGAATTCTACAATCAGGATTAATACTTTGATAATATTTTGAATAGGAATATTGGGAAAATGACAAGTCCACAAATCCTTGGTGACCCATTCAAATGGCTTGGCAACCCAACTGTGGGTCAAGACCCACTGATTTAGTCAATTTGCTAAATTTCTTCAGGTGGCAGACGTAAAGGGTGTTCAGGATAAATTTGATAATTATTTGTATCTTCTGTCATTTTGAAACCATTTGAAGGATTTAATAGCGGTAAAGTGCAGTGGATAACTGATTCTGTGTACTATTGGTTACCGTCTGGGGTATTGGCTGCTTGTTATTTTGGCAAAGTAGCATGCAGTTGATACTTTAGGGTCTATATGGGGCACCCGTACGGACCAGAGCCACACATCATTTTGTCTATGATAGAGGAAAACTGTTCATAGAGAAATGATGACACTTTTTATACTACAACTGTCCCTCCGTTATGCTGTCCCCCAACCCCTTGTTGCTGCCCTGTACCATTTCTCTGAGTATTCTTTTTCTGCTGTGGGGGAATTCCCTGTGGTGGGGGAAAAGAATACTGCCAGCAAGTATTTCCACTTGGATGGTAAGAGGCGAGAAGAAAGGGACGGGGAGTGGGACTAGGCATCCTTCTCCTTGTAGCCCCACAGGGGACATTCCTAAAAGAAAAAGAGAAGGCATAAGAGGGTCTGGAAGTTCTCGGACCAGCACCGTAAGGTTTGGGTCTTTTAATGTGCGTGGATGTGGTACAGATGAGAGTAAAAGGGAAGAGATAGGTAGTATGTTTGTGAGAAGAAAGATGGATGTGTTGGCTTTGAGTGAAACTTAAGTTGAAAGGGAAAGGTGAGTGTAAGTGGGAGGTTATCAGGAGTGAAGAGAGGGTGAGGGAGGGAAGGGGTGGCTATTCTAGTAAGTGAAGAGATAGGTAAACGTGTAGTGGAGTGGAAGGAGGTTTCCTCAAGGATAATGTGGATGAAGGTGAAACTGGGAAAGGAGATGTGGGTTTTTGTAAGTGTATATGGGCCTGGCAATGAGAAGAGTGTAGAAGAAAGGGAGGCTTTTTGGATAGATTTAAGTGAATGCATAGAGGATTTAGGAAGAAATGTCAATGTAATAGTACTGGGAGACCTTAATGCTAGGGTAGGAAATGGTCCAATTGATGGCGTGGTTGGGAAATGTGGAGTTCCAGGAAAGAATCGTAGTGGAGAGTTGATGGTGGAAATGTGTCTAGAAAGAGAGTTGATGATAGCAAATACAGTGTTTTGGAAGAAAGTCAAGCATAAGTACACATGGGAGATGGAAGGGTGGTAGATAGAGCGCTAATGGATTATGTAGTGGTAAATAGGATTATGATAGGAAGAGTTAAGGATGTACATGTGCTAAGGGGAGAGGGTGGGGGAATATCAGATCATTTTTTGGTGGAAGGTAAGTTGAGAGTGGAGGATAGATGGAGAAAGAGGAAAGGGACAAAAGGTAGGGAGGTTCTTAGAGTGAACTCTTTAAATGAAAAGGAAAAGGAGAAGATGTACAGAAAGAAGCTGAAGGAGGAGTGGGAGGGAGTAAAGGATAGAGTAGAGCTGGGTGTGGAGGAGGAATGGGGATGGTTCAAGGAGGGAGTCATAAAGTGTGCAAGGATGGTGTGTGGGACAAGAAGGACAGGGGAAATAGAAGAAAGGGTAGTGAATGGTGGGATGAGGAAACAAAGAAGGTTGTAGAAGAGAAGAAGCGAGCTTTCACAGATTGGTTACAAAATAGGACGAGGGAGTCATATGAGAGGTACAAAGAAAATAAAAGAGAAGTAAAGCAAAAGGTAAAGGTTGCAAAGAGGAGAGCAGATGTGAAATGGGGTAAGAGTATGACAGAAAATTTTGAAAGTAATAAAAGATGTTTTGGAGAGAAATTAAGAGAGGAAGAGGAGGCGAATCAAGTAGAGAAGAAAAGGTAAAAGGTGCAGATGGAGAGATGATAATGGAAGAGAAGGCAGTAAGGGGAAGATGGGCAGAATATTTTAGGGAGTTGCTAAATGTGAAGGAGGATAGGGAAGGAAAGATAGTTGCAGTGGGAAATGCGAAGAAAATGAGAGTGATGAGTGAGGAAAATGGAGGAGAAATAAGGAAGGATGAGGTGGAGGCAGTTGTTAAGATGATGAAAGTAGGTAAGGCACCTGGTCTGGATGGATGCCATGCAGAATGTCTGAAAAAGGGATGTACAGTGATGGTGGACTGGTTGGTGATGTTATTTAATGTTTGCTGGAGAGAGGATAGAGTGCTGGAGGACTGGAGGAGTGCCTGTATAGCTCCTCTTTACAAGTGAAAAGGGGACAAGGGTGAATGTAGTAGTTTCAGAGGGATTAGCTTGTTAAGTGTAGTTGGGAAGGCTTATGGGAGGATCTTGATTGAGAGGATTAGGAGAGGAACAAAATTAGTAATTGGTGAGGAACAGTGTTGATTTAGGACAGGTAGAGGTTGTGTAGGTCAGATTTTTGTGGTAAGACAGATATGTGAGAAAGCTATAGGAAAGGGGAAGGATGTTTTTTTGGCTTTTATGGATCTGGAAAAGGCTTACGATAGGGTAGACAGGAAGGCATTGTGGGAGGTTATGCAGATATACGGGATAGGAGGAAAGCTTCTAGGAGCTGTCGAGAGTTTTTATGAGAGTAGTAGAGCTTGTGTCAGAATTGGAAATGGAGAGATTGAGTGGTTCGAGTTAAAGGTGGGACTTCATCAGGGATGCGATATGTCACCCTGGCTGTTCAACTTATACATGGATGGGGTGGTGCGAGAGGTAAATGCAAGGGTAGTGGGTCAGGGATTGGAGATGGTTAAAGAAAATGGAGAAAAGTGGGAGGTGAGCCAGCTGTTGTTTGCGGATGACACTGCGCTTGTGGCAGGATCGGAGGAGGGATTGAGGAAGTTGGTGGCAGAGTTTGGGAGAGTATGTTATAGAAGAAAGCTAAAGATAAATGTGGGTAAAAGTAAGGTGATGAGATGTACAAGGGGTGAAAGTGGCAGTAGACTGGAAGTGAGCATTAAGGGAGAGCGACTGGAGGAAGTGGATAGTTTTAGATACTTGGGTACAAATGTGGCAGGAAAAGGGGGAGTGAAGTTGGAGGTAGAATGTAGATTGAGAGAAGCGAGTAAATGCCTTGATGGATTAAAGTGTGTGATGAGGAATAGACATTTGGGAATGGATGCTAAGAGGAGACTGTATGAAGGAGTGATTGCCAACAGTACTGTATGGGGCAGAAACATGGAACATAAGAGAAGAAGAGAGAAGGAGTTTGAATGTGTTTGAGATGAGGTGTCTGAGAAGTATGATGGGGGTTACTAGGCTAGATAGAGTGAGAAATGAGGAGGTGAGGAGGAGAATAGGGATGGAAAAGGAGCTGGGAGGTAGGGTTGATGAAAGAATATTAGGATGGTTTGGACACACGGAAAGAATGAGTGAAGAAAGACTAGTAAAAGAGGTATGGAAGGCAGATGTGGAAGGAGTGAACATGAGGGGACATCCTAGGATGAGGTGGATAGATGGGGTGAAGGGGGCTTTGGGGAAGAGGGGAATGTCTGTTGAGGAAGGACGGGAGAGGACAGAAGACGGGTGAATGGAGAATGGTTGTATATGGATGATGTGATTGCATAAGGTGGAATGGGTGGGGGGGTGGGGGTGAGGTAGTATGTGTGAGCAAAATTTGACACAGCCCGAAGGGATTTCTCCCTGTCCTCTCCTTTTATGCAATGGGGGGACGGAGAGAGGGGGTCGCTGATTTAATGAAGCAGCCTTGCTGTGGATGTGCTGTTGTGGTGCCGTCGATTGATTTAGTGTTTAACCAAGAGCACCTCCAATGGGAGTGATCAGAGATACCCACATAAGAACAATTTGGGAAATAAAAAAAATCAAGGTATACGCTGCCACCACCCAATCGTCTATATGGATATATCTGACCATAAATGGAAACTGCTCCTTGTTATTCACGTCTGACTCCGTCCCCTTTCCTCAGGTCGTTCGGGGTTGGTTCTGGGTAGCGAAAAGGCCTATGCCCAAGTGGGGGTAGTAAAAGAAAATATAAGCGAAGGTCTGCTATGTGTTGATTATTACACTGAAGCAAAAATATAGTAAGGAAATACAAAAGTATATTGTGGTTTTCTCCAACTAATCTATTGATCCTTACAATATGAAAAATATATGGGTATGCGAGACATTTAATAACAGTTTTTTCTTTCTTATGGGCATCATAAGTAAGGTCACAGGCACGTGGAAAAACGTAGTTATTTACGCTCCAACCTTCCGGTCACTGTATAAGTCTACTTATAATATTGTGTCTACCTTCAAGCACTGTGTCTACCTTCAACCCCGTATTCTTATTAGAGAACGATCACAGACAGAATTGTACTCTAAGTATTACACCCTCATAGCTAATGTATATACGCAAAGTGTTTGTGAAGTACACTCCCTTAAACCCCTTTTTCCATATCTGTTATCGGAATCATTTTTGGCATCAGATTCAAAACTTAATAATAATAATAACTATCTACCTACTATATCTGCATTATATCATTTAACTCACATATTGACATTTGTTTTCATTAATCTTACAGAACGTGTTCATACCTGTTATCGGAATCATTTTTGGCATCAGATTAAAATTTTAGCTGCGCACAAAAAGAACGAGACGGCTATGTGTTCGTATCTATGGGTAAACTACTAACCTCCCTGTTGTATTATTTCGTAAAACTTCATTTCACTTCTCAACAGAGCCCCTAGCTGCTACAATCTCTCCCTACACTATTTCTCTAGTGGAATCCTGAACTGAAAGTTGGGAATTTTTCCTATTACTCTTAAAATTAATGGCCTTAGCTTACGCCTCTGTCCGAACGTTTAGTGACGTCACGGGTGGGCGGAGCTACGGTGCCCCCGCTATGTTCGAGAACATTCTAATGTCGCGTCGAAACTCAGTTTAACCAAAATCAGCTGAAATATATTTGTAGCTATCTCCTATTGTATGTTTTTCTTCAATGATTATAGTAAAGCTCTTTGCCAACACATCTTGATAGGCAGACATAGAATAGAATAAATTCATGGTCTATTAAGGCTCTATTTTCTACTTTGCTTCTTGGTTGAGTAAAACCGTCACGACGTCCATAATACCCAGTCTCTCAAATCAACACTCAAATAAATAAATAAATAAATAAAACGAAATTCCAAAAATAATATCCCCTTCAAAAATTCCTGTCCTTACATGGCTTTACGCCCCCCCCCCCGTAAGAAAAATTCCGCAACATCACGTGAAGGATTCTATTTGGTGTGGTCCAAATCCCTCTGCAAAAGAAAGGAAAAAAATCCATCCTGCATCAGAGAGCGATTATCCTTTTGATAGCTTGACGAGACACTCTCTCCTCAGCACACTCGTAGGTGTACGAATCTCAGGTGACCCGGGGGTACACCAATTTACTGTGGATGTCTCCGTGGACTTTTCCATCAGTCTTCGTATTGGCTGGATTCCCCAATTGACCTCTTACATACTACTTGACTGGACATGCATAGCCGCTACGACCGAGCTAAGCCACGACTCTCTCTTGTGGATTCGCCCCATGGGTGGCACACTACTTCCCCTTCTGTGGGCTCACCTCTGGGCAATCGGCGATTGTCCACCAGGTCCTGAAGTCCTACACCCCTGTCAAGCGGGCAATTGTGAATTGAGTTGGGTTCATGATCCCAACTCGAGCTAAAGAATTTCCCCATTTTCCAATACTACTCCGAATGAAAGTGCTCGCTAACCATCGTTTGTAGTCCCTCTCCTAGGCTAATATTGACTTCTTTATCCCCCCCCCCTAAGTTGACATTTAGTTCCTTCACCTGGCTGTTGCTGAAATTTCCTTTTACAACATATGAAATATATGCATCCTTAATCCTAGGACATCTCAACCTTACACATGTATAAAAGTATAGGTGGGTTACATTTAAGCTTTATGGTCCAATATATAGGAACATTGAGGGCATCTTTGCATTAATTTGCACGAGCATTCGTTTTTCTTTGGACATATACTGGCACGATATGATCCCTACATTTCCTATTGCAGTTAACTACTGTCATCTTAGCACCTTAAATCACTAGATATGGGACCAACTGGTCGGGTTGCTCCAGTTGATTTCTTCAGCATTCCTCGATGAGCCGTCTTGGTGCACGACGCATCCTTGGTGGTAGTATTTCCACTTCCGGGTCTGGGTGGAACTCTTTTTCAACAGGCTCCACCAACCACTCTTCGGAACCAAAGTAAGGTTTCACTTGAGCAGCAGCTCTCCTTGTCTCCTTTCCTGTGAAGGGATTTCTTAGTCCATATACACTATGTCCTGCTACCACCTCTACCACTGTATAGGGTCCTTCCCACTTGGGATTCAGCTTGCGGCAGGTACCCGGCATCGTCGTTTCTTTCCGGATCCATACTAAAGCTCCCACTTCCACTTTTTGCTCGCCTCTCCTGCGGTTAGCCACATTCTGGTACTCCGTTGTCATCTTGTGGTGGGTCTCTCGGATGATTCGATGAGCGATCTCTGCTTCATCTTCCGTTCCATCCACACCGGGGAGTCTGTGTCCGGCTAATCTGGGTGGATGTCTTCCGAAGAAGGCGAAGTAGGGAGTATGTCCAGTGGAGGTGTGTGTGGCTCCATTCATCTTCCTCTGACAGGCCTGCAGTAGACCCGGCCATTGGTTCGGGTGGCCCTGGCAGAGCGTTGCCAGGATGCTCTTCAATGTTCGATGCATCCGCTCCACCATTCCATTCGCTTGGGGATGGTATGGGGTAGTGTAGAGCAGGGTGATTTGCTGTTCTCCACACAACTTCTTGTAAGCCGTGTTGGTGAATTCTGCTCCATTATCTGTTATGATGCTCTCTGGGGTGCCGTAATCTGCGAAGAACTGGGTTAGGGAGTGTAGTATGTGTTGGTGGTGTTTTGTTCTCAATGGGAAAAACCTAACGAACCTACTGTAGTGATCGATTATGGTCAAAATATACCTATATCCCTGCGACCCGGATACCATATCCGTTAGGTCTATGCCTATTCTCTCCATTGCCTTTGTAGCAGGGGGAACCTCTTTGTATTGCTGTGACAACCCTTGTGTACCCTTGAACCTCTGACAAGTAATGCATTTCCTTTACAAAATTACATACATCTACCTTTAAATTTGGCCAATAGAACAGCTCCTCCTGGGTTAGATTCCCATTCATGTCTATCTTCCATCCTCGCTCTCGTCTCTTTTTCCTCTCCCGAATTGGATTCCCATTCCGTTTTATTGTTCATTTTTACCTGACTGCCTTTAATTATGTGTAGTTCCATCAAAGCTATACACCTTAACACGTCACTTCCCCACACAATCTCATCCGCTATTTCTATACTCTTAGTGACTGCCGAGGATCTATTCTGTCTCTGATTACTGTACTGCCAATCCACAGGGTACACAAGCTTTGTCTAAGTCGACACACAGATAAGTGAGCTTCAGGTTGGTTAATAGCGTAAATCCCACCGCTGCCACCAATAATGTGGTGCCGTCGATTGATTTAGTGTTTAACCAAGAGCACCTCCAATGGGAGTGATCAGAGATACCCACATAAGAACGATTTGGGAAATAAAAAAAATCAAGGTATACGCTGCCACCACCCAATCGTCTATATGGATATATCTGACCATAAATGGAAACTGCTCCTTGTTATTCACGTCTGACTCCGTCCCCTTTCCTCAGGTCGTTCGGGGTTGGTTCTGGGTAGCGAAAAGGCCTATGCCCAAGTGGGGGTAGTAAAAGAAAATATAAGCGAAGGTCTGCTATGTGTTGATTATTACACTGAAGCAAAAATATAGTAAGGAAATACAAAAGTATATTGTGGTTTTCTCCAACTAATCTATTGATCCTTACAATATGAAAAATATATGGGTATGCGAGACATTTAATAACACAGTTTTTTCTTTCTTATGGGCATCATAAGTAAGGTCACAGGCACGTGGAAAAACGTAGTTATTTACGCTCCAACCTTCCGGTCACTGTATAAGTCTACTTATAATATTGTGTCTACCTTCAAGCACTGTGTCTACCTTCAACCCCGTATTCTTATTAGAGAACGATCACAGACAGAATTGTACTCTAAGTATTACACCCTCATAGCTAATGTATATACGCAAAGTGTTTGTGAAGTACACTCCCTTAAACCCCTTTTTCCATATCTGTTATCGGAATCATTTTTGGCATCAGATTCAAAACTTAATAATAATAATAACTATCTACCTACTATATCTGCATTATATCATTTAACTCACATATTGACATTTGTTTTCATTAATCTTACAGAACGTGTTCATACCTGTTATCGGAATCATTTTTGGCATCAGATTAAAATTTTAGCTGCGCACAAAAAGAACGAGACGGCTATGTGTTCGTATCTATGGGTAAACTACTAACCTCCCTGTTGTATTATTTCGTAAAACTTCATTTCGCTTCTCAACAGAGCCCCTAGCTGCTACAATCTCTCCCTACACTATTTCTCTAGTGGAATCCTGAACTGAAAGTTGGGAATTTTTCCTATTACTCTTAAAATTAATGGCCTTAGCTTACGCCTCTGTCCGAACGTTTAGTGACGTCACGGGTGGGCGGAGCTACGGTGCCCCCGCTATGTTCGAGAACATTCTAATGTCGCGTCGAAACTCAGTTTAACCAAAATCAGCTGAAATATATTTGTAGCTATCTCCTATTGTATGTTTTTCTTCAATGATTATAGTAAAGCTCTTTGCCAACACATCTTGATAGGCAGACATAGAATAGAATAAATTCATGGTCTATTAAGGCTCTATTTTCTACTTTGCTTCTTGGTTGAGTAAAACCGTCACGACGTCCATAATACCCAGTCTCTCAAATCAACACTCAAATAAATAAATAAATAAATAAAACGAAATTCCAAAAATAATATCCCCTTCAAAATTCCTGTCCTTACACTGTGTCTTGCGACACTGCTTCTGACCTAGGGCAGTGGACAAGGTGCAGGGATGACCTGTCATCCAGGAGGTGCTAAGATAAGAGGGAGGGTGGAGGGGTGTGGAGTGTATTCAGGGATGGAATGGGTGGAAATGATTTTATGCCTTTCCCTTTTTGGCTACCTCCCTTGTAAGGGGGAAAAAGCCTTGGTATATGTATGTACGTATGTATTGGTGGGTGTGAGAGCTAGAGAGCATGGACAACTGGAAAGCACCAGAATGTTGGAAGAGAGTGACCTGCATCATGATGATTTGTGCTGGATTAAAAAATTTGGAAATCTTAACTGCAGCTCAGTGCTCCTTGAATACTGTAACGGCTGTGAGATGTGAGCTGGAGAATTGCAACTGAGATGTGGAAATGGTGGCTAGCAGGAAGGATCATAGCAGGAGTTCTGACTTTGTCCACACAACAAAATTCATCGAGAAGCTGCAAAGAAAAGGTGCAGCAAAATCCAGACTAGGCAATGCAGACCTTGGTGAAAGAGATGGGTGTCGGAGTGGCGACTATGAAGAAAGTGCTGAACAAGGATCTTCACTACCCCCTCATACAAGAGATGCAAGGGCTAATTACTCACTGGCAAGGCCTAAGAGAACTGCCTTACAAAAGCCAAGAAACTCCTCAACAAGTTCAAACACCCAGTCAAGTTGGGGATGCTTTGGTTATTCTCGGATGAGAAGAACTTCTGCCAGGACCAGTTGCACAACGTGCAGAACAACAGGTGACTAGCCGACACTCTGCACAAAGTCCTGCACTTCATGAAGACCAAATTGCCTCAAACTGTGATGGTCTTTGGGCGTGTTTCCAGTTATAGCCACGTCATGCCGCCCCACATCTTTGAGGAGGGACTCTGACTCACTTCAGATGGCTATATTGGGTTGCCGTCCACTGTTGTCAAGCACTCAGTGTAGAGGGTGGCTGTGGGAAGACCATACGTGTGGCAGCAGGACTTGGTTCCATGTCGCACCTCCGGGAAAACCCAGAAGTGGCTGTCTGAGAACTACGTCTTCACCAGTGTCAGCAAATGCACCTGATTGCAACCCTCATGGACTATTATGTGTTGGGCACAGTTGAAAAAGACACCAATCATACTGTCTGCAACACCAAGGACGAGCTGATTGTCAGGATCAAACTTGTGTTCAGGCGTCTCTCAAAGGACACCGTGAAGGCTGCATACTGCAAGTTCAGGTCCCACCTGGAGGCTGTGGTGGAGGCTCAGGGCAGTTTCTATGAGGGAGCTGTATTTGGCAAAAGATCTTCTAAGAGATGCACTTTGAATTTTGAGAATACACCAATTTTTGGCCAAGATATGTTTCTTTCCTTTCTGAAAAAGTGTCAAATTTATCCTGAACACCCTGTACATACATACTGCAGCGCTGCCCATTTGTAAAACTCGTCAACCCCTCACCTCCAACAGGTGCAGCCCTGAGCTGGCACAGCACATAGATCATTTAGTCCATTTGCCAAATTTCTTCCTGTGGCAGACATACATATATGTATACATACTGTATGTCAAGGGTTTTTTCCCCCTTACAAGGAAGATAGCCAAAATCAAAAGGCATAGTTCCACTCCCACCCATGTCATCCCCACCCACTCCACTCCCTCCCTCCCTCTTTACTTGCCTCCTGGATAATGGGTCATCTCTTGCCAAGAAAAGGGGGAGGCATGGTGAATGGGAGTGGAGTGGGTGGGGATGACATGGGTGGGAGTGGGATTATGCCTTTTGACTTTGGAAAGATAGCTGCAATGGGAAATGCTAAGAAAATGACCGTGATGACTGAGGAAAATGAAGGAGAAATAAGGAAGGATGAAGTGAAGGCAGTCGAGATGATGAAAGCAGGTAAGGCACCTGGTCTGGATGGATGCCATGCAGAATGTCTAAAAAAAGGAGGTACAGTGATGGTGGACTGGCTGGTGAGGTTATTTAATGTTTGCTGGAGAGAGGGTAGAGTGCTGGAGGAGTGCCAGTATAGTTCCACTTTACAAGGGAAAAGGGGACAAGTGTGAATGTAGTAGTTTCAGAGGGATTAGTTTGTTAAGTGTAGTTGGGAAGGCTTATGGGAGGATCTTGACTGAGAGGATTAGGAGAGGAACAGAGGGAGTAATTGGTGAGGAATGGTGTGGATTTAGTATGGGTAGAGGTTGTGTAGATCAGATTTTTGTGGTAAGACAGATATGTGAGAAAGCTATAGGAAAGGGGAAGGATGTTTTTTGGGTTTTTATGGATTTGGAAAAGGCTTAAGACAGGGTAGACAGAAAGGCACCGTGGGAGGTTTTGCAGATATACTGGATAGGAGGAAAGCTTCTAGGAGCTATCAAGAGTTTTTATGAGAGTAGTAGAGCCTGTGTCAGGATTAGAAATGGAGAGAGTGAGTGGTTCGAGGTAAAGGTGGAACTTTGTCAAGGATGCGTTATGTCACCCTGGCTGTTCAATTTATACATGGATGGGGTAGTGTGAGAGGTAAATGCAAGGGTAGGGGGTCAGGGATTGGAGATGGTTAAAGAAAATGGAGAAAAGTGGGAGGTGAGCCAGCTGTTGTTTGCGGATGACACTGCGCTTGTGGCAGGATCGGAGAAGGGATTGAGGAAGTTGGTGGCAGAGTTTGGGAGAGTATGTGATAGAAGAAAGCTGAAGATAAATGTGGGTAAAAGTAAGGTAATGAGATGTACAAGGGGTGAAAGTGGCAGTAGTCTGGAAGTGAGCATTAAGGGAGAGCAACTGGAGGAAGTGGATAGTTTTAGATACTTGGGTGCAAATGTGGCAGGAAAAGGTGGAGGTAGAATGTAGATTGAGAGAAGCGAGTAAATGCCTTGGTGGATTAAAAAGTGTAATGAGAAATAGACATCTGGGAATGGATGCTAAGAGGAGACTATATGAAGGAGTGATTGTGCCAACAGCACTGTATGGGACAGAAACATGGAACATAAGAGAGGAAGAGAGAAGGAGTTTGAATGTGTTTGAGATGAGGTGTCTAAGAAGTATGATGGGGTTACTAGGCTAGATAGAGTGAGAAATGAGGAGGTGAGGAGGAGAACAGGGGTGGAAAGGGAGTTGGGAGGTAGGGTTGATGAAAGAGTATTAGGATGGTTTGGACAAATGGAAAGAATGAGTGAAGAAAGACTAGTAAAAGAGGTATGGAAGGCAGGTGTGGAGGGAGTGAACATGAGGGGACGTCCTAGGATGAGGTGGATAGATGGGGTGAAGGGGGCTTTGGGGAAGAGGGGAATGTCTGTTGAGGAAGGACGGGAGAGGACAGAAGACGGGTGAATGGAGAATGGTTGTATATGGATGATGTGATGCATGAGGTGGAATGTGCGGGGGGATGTTGGGTGAGGTAGTGTGTGTGAGCAATTTTTGACGCAGCCTGAAGGGATTTCTCCCCGTCTTCTCCTTTATGCATGGGGGGACGGAAAGGGGGGTTCGCCGATTTAATGAAGTGGCCTTGCTGTGGATGTGCTGTGTCTTGCGACACTGCTTCTGACCTAGGGCAGTGGACAAGGTGCAGGGATGACCCGTCATCCAAGAGGTGCTAAGATGAGAGGGAGGGTGGAGGGGTGTGGAGTGTATTCAGGGATGGAATGGGTGGGAATGATTTTATGCCTTTCCCTTTTTGGCAACCTCCCTAGTAAGGGGGAAAAAGCCTTGGTATATGTTTGTATGTATGTATGTATGTATGTACTTTGGCTACCTCCCTTGTAAGGGGCAAAAAACCCTTGGCATATGTATGTCTACCATAGGAAGAAATTTGGCAAATGGACTAAATGATCCATATGCTATGCCAACTCTGGGCTGCACCTGTTGTGTTGGAGATGCATTTTATAAACGCGCAGCGCTGCAGTGGATTATTAGGTAACAGTATATGCACACATTTCTTTGCAATAACATGGTTGCTTCAACAATACTCAGCCCACCCACCCCTTTTTTTCCAGTTATGATGGGTTCCATGTTAGCTGGCACATCAGAAGCACCAGGAGAATATTTCTTCAGTAATGGGGTTCGTCTGAAGAAGTACAGAGGAATGGGCTCCCTGGAGGCAATGGAAAGGAAAGATACAAGTGGTTCTGCTGCTGACAGATATTTCCATGGGTATGGTGAAATTGGTTCATTTTTAAGTAAATGTTGGAATGGGTTGCCCAACTTATTAAAATCATGTATTTCTCCTTCCTTCTCATTGGGATTTATTTTCTTTATTTATTTTTTATTATTATTATTATTTATTTATTTATTTATTATATATTTTTTTTAAAACTAAAATTCTGCCACTGACATTTCTTCTTGATCCTCTTTAGTATTAGGATATAAATTTGCTCGTGTTAATTACAATGCTGCTTTTATCATAATTTGGTCCATTCCATGAGACAAGGCATCCTTTCAAAGTTAAATGAACCAATAATTTGTACAGAGAATGCTATTCTATCTTGCTCCCAAAATACATGTACTAAGAAAGCCTTTTCCCCCTTATAAGGGGGATGGCCCAGCCAAGGCATACTCACCAAGGCACCCATCCAACACCCATTTGTTGTTCCTTCTCTCTGAATTCCTTGTGGATGAAGGGTCATCCCTGATGCCCACCTGGGTCATAAGTATTGCAGCAAGACTCAACAGATCCACAGTAGAGCCTGATAGCAGGTACCTGGTGTACCCCCGTGTTCATCACATAGCAACCCTTTCTTTGATCCGAACAAGAATTTAGTGTACAAGAAGAAATCCCTCTGGGTTGTATCAGTTTTTTATCCATCCAGAACCACTCTCCACTCGCTTCTATTTCTTGCCCTCTCCTTTCCCTGCTTGACCAACTCCTGTTGTACCCAAGGTCCTTTTCATCCCAAGCAACCATACCATTTTCAATGCCCCCCCCCAGGGCCCAGTACTTCGATGTAGTGGGGGGCTTGCATGTAGCAAGGACAGGCTAAACTGTACCAGCCAGGTGCAACCAAACTGGAGAGGTCAGCCCTAAGCTACCAGACGAAATCCGAGCCAAAAGATTTTGTTGACGACCCTAGCTTGTCATTGACCATGGACTGGAATGCTCATAAGATTTGCTGCCCTCACCCTATGACAGTTGTTTTAGGATAAGGTTTTTAGGGTAGTGAATAGATAGGGGATCCCTCACCCTTTTCCTTTGTGCATTCCCCTATCCCTATCCTTCATATTTGCTACCCTGCTCTCTTCTTTCACCATCTTTCTCTAACACTTGTTAAGAAAGGTTCTGGTATCGTGGTGCCTCCCAAGCTACATGTCTGAACCCAGTCAAGTGGGGATGTATACTGCGAGGTCACTACTCCCTGCAAGAGCCGAAAGCTCACCGACTGGGGAATGCATGTTTGCGAGGTAGGTACTAGGCTGCCGACTTCCTTTTTCCCTAGCCAGTACATATGCAGAGTGACTATGCCGGCCCCATCCTAAATAGGTCAAAACAAAAGAGGACAAACCCCGGGTTGACAAAGTCTCTAACTCACCTCCGAGGCCCTGCATGTGTAAAGTCGTTTCTGGAACTTCCTGACTCTGCAGAGACTTTTCTTTTATTGCTTGAGGCATCAGGCAACTACAGTATCTTCTATGTATTGAGCTTTCTTTCTTGATATATGGTGTAGCCCTATAGATATACACGATCATGGCGGCTGTTCAAACTGTACATTCTAAACCTCCACCACTACCTGATCCTCCTCCTAAACCCCCCGATCCCTATCCTAATATTGCTAATCCTAATGTTGACGATATAGACTCTGCAAAAGTAAAACCCCCAGTTGATGACTCCAGCTTGAAAAAGTACTTCGGTAACAATACTGAGACTTCATTGACAGATAATTCTGTTGCCCAGAAACTTACAATTGGAATGGATTCTGAAGTGACGAAATCATCTTTAGATACTCAGAAACCTGTAAATAGCTCAAGTATTGCTCCTAATAGTCATAGTCTTGCATTTAAAACATGTCTCTCTTGATAAGAGTTGTATTGACTTACATGAAGAGTTCTGTAAATTTGGACCAATTAAAGAGATCAGGGTTGAACTGACTGACAGCTTGGCTAGTCTGGATCTCATTTCTTTCTAGTCAGGATGCAGCTGCTGCCTGCTTGGATTATAATAATTCCAAAGAAAATGAATCTTTGGCCCACCTAACCTGGATATCTTTTATCCAGAAAACCTGGTAGAGGAAAGGAAGGAAAGTGTGCAGAGGCCTCCCAATCCAGCTAAGTGGCTTATTATCACTTATGCAAAGGAACGTGCTAACTTGTTTGAGTGTAGAAGATTCTTGAAGAGTCACCTTGGCTCTGGTAATTTGACTAACTCACAGGTATCACGATTTGGAAGAAATTCCTTCTTAATTCATGTAAAGTCTTATGAACAAGCTGCCATGGTGCTTAACTTGAGACAGAAATCAGACATTAACATCTTCAGTACGGTTCAAAATCTCGCGGGCAGCATCAGCTGCTAGACGTAGAATGTGTCATAATAATACTCGCATCATAAAATATAGTCACCGCTTATATCGATCATTCTCTCTTTCACTCGTGAATTTTGATAACCATAGAAAATGTGATGAAGACAGTTTAGAGAGTATGTCATTACGCAGGGGCAACTACAATAAATATAATCAAGACGCCGATATGGCAGCCTCGCGTATCCACTTGCTCCTCATGCCGCCTACGTATGTGGCACCGTATGGAAGGGGTTAAGGAAGTTAAACCCCACTCTACCTTTAGTTATGTCAAAGGGGTAATTTTTAATAGAGATCTCTGACTTTGAGGAAGAAGAAATATTAGAAATGTGCCCAACTAATGTTCGGAAGGTTTTTAAAATCCCTCGTTCTTCAATGAGTATCCTAACTTTTTCTGGTGAAGATCTACCTCATTATGTAGAGATAAAAAAAAGAGATTGTTCATATGAAGCAGTTGCCCCATCCCCTTCAGTGCTTTAACTGCTATGGTTTTGGCCATCCTTCCCGCCGATGTGCAAGGGACAAACTGTGTTTGATATGTGCTCAGCCTGAACATGGGGATTGTTCCCACCCAACAGTTTATATATTGTAAAGAAGAGCATAATGCCAGGGATAAGAACTGCGTAACTTATAAGAAGGAACAGGATGTACTACTAAAAGCCCATGCAGAACATATTAGTGTTGGTCATGCTAAAAGACTGCTAGTTAATTCCAAAAGATACAGTGATGATGTTAAAACAAATAGTAAAGTGGATCAGCCAACTGTAGAACCCAATAGAAATAAAAATGCCAATATGAATTCTTCTGTAAAAGTGTTACTATCAAATCTAATTGTCTTACTTCTTCTCAACTTGGAATTTCTAGTACTTCTCAATCCTCCTCTGTGGAGGTTTCCTCACCCCCTGTTGAGGGGGTGTCTCCTGCCCCATCTGGAGGGGCACCTAAGGTTTCTATTGTTGAAACCTCACAGGCTTCTTCCAATGAAGTCTCCTCTCAGGCAATCTCTCTTCCAGACTTGGGGGGACTCCCAAGTAGAGGGATTGCTGACTAGTGTGCCTCACTCAGTAGAGGTACACAGAAGCAATGAGGATCAACCAACTCTAGAATCTAATAGAAAAACAAATGCTAATGCAAATTCTTCTGTTAATGCTGAACCCAAGCCTCAGGGTGAAAGAGTCACTACTAGACCTAATCGTTCTTCTCCACAACATGGAAATTCTAGTACTCCTCAATCCTCCTCTGCCGAGGTTCTCTCATTCCCTGTTGAGGGAATGTCTCCTGCCCCATCTGGAGGGGCACCTAAGGTCTCCATTGCTGAGACCTCACAGGGTTCCTCCAATAAAGCCTCCTCTCAGACAATCTCTCTCCCAAACTTTGGGGGCTTCCCAGTAAAGGGACCACTGACTGGTGTGCCTCACTCGGTTGAGGTGCACAAAAGCAAAGCTATGGAGTCTGAAGCTGTATGCAGTAAAAGACTCCACAGTCCACCCTCATCTCCAACTTCTTTCCCATATCGTGATATGCAATCTAAGAAAGGAACTAATAATTCAGACTCTACATCAACATCTGTTGGACCATTGTCAGAGAGGAGGATGCCATCTGCGAAAGCAAAGAAATTAGATAAGAACCCATCTTGTAAACCCTCTCTCTCCCAACCTTCTCTTCCCAGACTAGGAGACCCAAAAAAAGAACAAAAAAACTGTATAATGCCTATAATTCAATGGTTTTAATTCTCATCGAGAGCAGGTTCGGATTCTCTTTAAAGAACATGATTATGTGTGCTATTTGTCTGCAAGAGACTATGCTTGGCGATTATCCCCTAATGTTGGACTTAATTATAAATTTTACAGATCTCCTCCTATGATTGGGGGTTGTGATCATGGAGGTACTGGTATCATTGTTAATAAGTCTGTAAACCACAGAAGTGTCCACCTACATTCAGTGTTGCAGGCTTGTGCAATACAAATTTTTACCACTAAATGGATCACTTAATGTTCTTTGTATTTGGAGCCTGAACTGGAAGATCGACTTCAAGACATATTTAACCACTCCCATCAATTTGAGTTAAATGACCTACAATATTTGGTCAACTAGCTTCCTCAGCCTTTTATTTTAATAGGTGACTTTAATGCCAAGCATCCTCTATGGGGTTAATCAAAGTGTGACCCCTGGGGTAATATAATTGAAGAATTTATTGATAATGATGTCATTTTGATGAATGACTGTTCCAAACCTAGGTTTGATGTCTTTCACAACTCAAGTTCTGCTATAGACCTAACTATTTGTTCATCATCCTTAAGATAAGACTACAGTTGGTCAATAGATGAAGATGTACATGGTAGCGACCACTGGCCTATCCATATCAAATATTTAAAGAACATTACCTCCTCTTGCTTACTTAGATGGAAGACAGGAGAGGCTAATTGGGAATTATTTAGGAGATCTACAGAGATCGATTAGAAGACTAGTGATTTTTGTAGTAACTGATGCATATGATTATCTGGTAGGCATCATAATTTCTGGTGTTTTTTCAACCATTCCTAGGACAGCTGGTAAACCTCAATGCCCAGTAGTCCCCTGGTGGAATGATGAATGTGCTTTAAGCAGAAAGATTACAAGAACTTGCTATAAGGGATATCTGAGATATCTTTGTTTAGTCAATAGGATAATGTACAGAAGAGCTTAAACAAAGCAGAAGAAAATCTTTAAGAAAACAAGGAGGGAATCCTTCATTAAATTTATTAGCGAGTTGAAATATGACTCTCCCCCTACCTTAGGATGGAATAGGATTAAAAAATTACAGGGAAAGTTTACTTCATCTCCTTTGCCCATTCTCAAGATTAATGACTCTTTTATATCAGATACAAGAGAAGTAGCAAAGGCTTTTGAAAGACACTATGCTGATATTTCAACTCCACTACATTATTCACCAGATTTCAGAAGAATTAGAGACAAGACCACGAATGTTTCTCCTACCAATACAAACTCAGAGGCATATAATCTCCTTTTCACCTTGGATGAATTGGATCGTGCTTTATCTTTATCCTCCCCAACCTCTCCTGGAGAGGATGACATTCTTTATTCCATGATTGCTCATTTATCCATATCCTCGAAGAAATTCCTTTTAACTGTGCTGAATAAATTTTGGTCTTCTGGGTCTTCTAAATCTTGGAAGACTTCAATTATCATAGCAATTTTAAAGGCTGGAAAAGACTGATCTCCCACAAAGTTACAGACCTATTGCTCTCACTAGCTACATTTGTAAGATCTATGAAAGAATGGTTAATATGGGTTTAGTTTGGTTTTTGGAATCTAAAAATCTCCTATCTAACCAACAGTTTGGATGTAGAAGCAATAAGTGCACTCTGGATCAGTCTGGGGTATTGGCTGCTTGTTATTGTGGCAAAGTAGCATGCAGTTGATACTTTAGAGTCTATATGGGGTGCCCCTACGGACCAGAGCCACACATCATTTTGTCTATGATAGAGGAAAACTCTTCATAGAGAAATGATGACACTTTTATACTATGACTGTCCCTCCATTATGCTGTCCCCCAACCCCTTGTTGCTGTCCTGTACCATTTCTCTGAGTATTCATTTTCTGCTGTGGGGGAATTCCCTGTGGTGGGGAAAAGAATACTGCCACCAAATATTTCCACTTGGATTGTAAGAGGCGAGAAGAAAGGGACAGGGAGAGGGACTAGGCATCCTTCTCCTTGTAGCCCCACAGGGGACATTCCTAAACGAAAAAGTAAAGGCATAAGAGGGTCTGGGAGTTGTCTGACCAGCACCCTAAGGTTTGGGTCTTTTAATGTGCGTGGATGTGGTACAGATGAGAGTAAAAGGGAAGAGATAGGTAGTATGTTTGTGAGAAGAAAGATGGATGTGTTGGCTTTGAGTGAAACTACGTTGAAAGGGCAGGGTGAGTGTAAGTGGGAGGTTATCAGGAGTGAAGAGAGGGCGAGGGAGGGAAAGGATGGCTATTCTAGTAAGTGAAGTAGGTAGAAACAACTTTGCCAACCGTGTAGTTAATGAATGGAATAAACTTCCTGCACAGGTAGTGCAATGTAGTTCAGTTCGAAGCTTTAAGAATCATTTAGATAAATACCTAAGTAAGATGCTGTAATGATTATAATTTATGTTATATTATTTGTTTTTGTTTTGTTATAATTTGTCTGTCTGATTTTCATTTATTATTAGTTATATGTCAATCTATAATCATTTACTATTTACCTTTTTGTTTGTTATTCAACTATACCTATGCATTTCTTTATGTATTTTATTTGTTATTTTTACATTATTATAGTTTTAATTTATTATTAATATTATTTTTTTTTTTTTTTTTTTTTTTTTTTTTTTTTTTTTTTTGCATCCGACCTAGATATGGATCAAAAGGTCTCCTGTCGGCATGCTCCGCCTTTGTAATCCTTTGTGAAGAGATAGGTAAACGTGTAGTGGAGTGGAAGGAGGTTTCCTCAAGGATAATGTGGATGAAGGTGAAACTGGGAAAGGAGATGTGGGTCTTTGTAAGTGCTTATGGGCCTGGCAGTGAGAAGAGTGTAGAAGAAAGGGAGGCCTTTTGGATAGATTTAAATGAGTGCATAGAGGATTTAGGGAGAAATGTCAATGTAATAGTACTGGGAGACCTTAATGCTAGGGTAGGAAATGGTCCAATCGATGGAGTGGTTGGGAAATGTGGAGTTCCAGGAAAGAATCGTAGTGGAGAGTTGATGGTGGAAATGTGTCTAGAGAGAGAGTTGATGATAGCAAATTCAGTGTTTCGGAAGAAAGTCAAGCATAAGTACACATGAAAGAGGGTGGTGGATGGAAGGGTGGTAGATAGAGCGCTAATGGATTATGTAGTGGTAAATAGGACTATGATAGGAAGAGTTAAGGATGTACATGTGCTAAGGGGAGAGTGGGGAATATCAGATAATTTTTTGGTGGAAGGTAAGTTGAGAGTGGAGGATAGATGGAGAAAGAGGAAAAGGACAAAAGGTAGGGAGGTGCTTAGAGTGAACTCTTTAAATGAAAAGGAAAAGGAGAAGTACAAGAAGAAGCTGAAGGAGGAGTGGGAGGGAGTGAAGGATAGAGTAGAGCTAGGAGTGGAGGAGGAATGGGGATGGTTCAAGGAGGGAGTCATAAAGTGTGCAAGGATGGTGTGTGGAACAAGAAGGACAGGAGGAAATAGAAGAAAGGGTAGTGAATGGTGGGATGAGGAAACAAAGAAGGTTGTAGAAGAGAAGAAGCGAGCTTTCACAGATTGGTTACAAAATAGGATGAGGGAGTCGTATGAGAGGTACAAAGAAAAGAGAAGTAAAGCAAAAGGTAAAGGAGGCAAAGAGGAGAGCAGATGTGTAGTGGGGTAAGAGTATGACAGAAAATTTTGAAAGTAATAAAAAGATGTTTTGGAAAGAAATTAAGAGAGGAAGAGGAGGCGAATCAAGTAGAGAAGAAAAGGTAAAAGGTGCAGATGGAGAGATGATGATAATGGAAGAGAAGGCAGTAAGGGGAAGATGGGCAGAATATTTTAGGGAGTTGCTAAATGTGAAGGAGGATAGGGAAGGAAAGATAGTTGCAGTGGGGAAATGCTAAGAAAATAAGAGTGATGAGTGAGGAAAATGGAGGAGAAATAAGGAAGAATGAAGTGAAGGCAGTTGTTAAGATGATGAAAGCAGGTAAGGCACCTGGTCTGGATGGATGCCATGCAGAATGTCTGAATAAGGGAGGTACAGTGATGGTGGACTGGTTGATGAGGTTATTTAATGTTTGCTGGAGAGAGGATAGAGTGCCGGAAGACTGGAGGAGTGTCTGTATAGTTCCTCTTTACAAAGTAAAGGGGGACAAGTGTGAATGTAGTAGTTTCAGAGGGATTAGCTTGTTAAGTGTAGTTGGGAAGGCTTATGGGAGGATCTTGATTGAGAGGATTAGGAGAGGAACAGAAGGAGTAATTTGTGAGGAACAGTGTTGATTTAGGACAGGTAGAGGTTGTGTAGATTAGATCTTTGTGGTAAGACAGATATGTGATAAAGCTATAGGAAAGGGGAAGGGTGTTTTTTAGGCTTTTATGGATCTGGAAAAGGCTTATGATAGGGTAGACAGGAAGGCACTGTGGGAGGTTATGCAGATATACGGGATAGGAGGAAAGCTTCTAGGAGCTGTCAAGAGTTTTTATGAGAGTAGTAGAGCTTGTGTCAGGATTGGAAATGGAGAGAGTGAGTGGTTCGAGGTAAAGGTGCGACTTTGTCAAGGATGCGTTATGTCGCCCTGGCTGTTCAACTTATACATGGATGGGGTAGTGTGAAAGGTAAATGCAAGGGTAGTGGGCAAGGGATTGGAGATGATTAAAGAAAATGGAGAAAAGTGGGAGGTGAGCCAGCTGTTGTTTGCTGACGACACCGCGCTTGTGGCAGGATCGGAGGAGGGATTGAGGAAGTTGATGGCAGAGTTTGGGAGAGTATGTGATAGAAGAAAGCTAAAGATAAATGTGGGTAAGTAAGGTGATGAGATGTACAAGGGGTGAAAGTGGCAGTAGACTGAAAGTGAGCATTAAGGGAGAGCGACTGGAGGAAATGGATAGTTTTAGATACTTGGGTGCAAATGTGGCAGGGAAAGGTGGAGTGAAAGTGGAGGTAGAATGTAGATTGAGAGAAGCGAGTAAATGCCTTGGTGGATTAAAGAGTGTAATAAGGAATAGACATTTGGGAATGGATGCTAAGAGGAGACTGTATGAAGGAGTGATTGTGCCAACAGCACTGTATGGAGCAGAAACATGGAACATAAGAGAAGAAGAGAGAAGAAGTTTGAATGTGTTTGAGATGAGGTGTCTGAGAAGTATGATGGGGGTTACTAGGCTAGATAGAGTGAGGAATGAGGAGGTGAGGAGGAGAATAGGGATGGAAAAGGAGCTGGGAGATAGGGTTGATGAAAGAATATTAGGATGGTTTGGACACATGGAAAGAATGAGTGAAGAAAGACTATTAAAAGAGGTATGGAAGGCAGATGTGGAGGGAGTGAACATGAGGGGACGTCCTAGGATGATGTGGATGGATGGGGTGAAGGGGGCTTTGGGGAAGAGGGGAATGTCTGTTGAGGAAGGACGGGAGAGGACAGAAGACGGGTGAATTGAGAATGGTTGTATATGGATGATGTGATTGCATGAGGTGGAATGGGTGGGGGGATGGGGGGTGAAGTAGTATGTATGAGCAAATTTTTACGCAGCCCGAAGGGATTTCTCCCCGTCCTCTCCTTTTATGCAATGGGGGGATGGAGAGGGGGGGGGTCACCGATTTAATGAAGCGGCCTTGCTGTGGATGTGCTGTGTCTTGTGACACTGCTTCTGACCCAGGGCAGTGGACAAGGTGCAGGGATGACCCGTCATTCAGAAGGTGCTCAGATGGGAGGGAGGGTGGAGGGGTGTGGAGTGTATTCAGGGATGGAATGGGTGGGAGTGATTTTATGCCTTTTTCTTTTTGGCTACCTCCCTGGTAAGGGGGAAAAAGCCTTGGTATATGTATGTATGTATGTTTTATTTCCTCATCTAAATAGGCAAGTGCCACCTTTATTGACCTCAATAAATTATAGGATTCTCCGACTATTTTATTAATATGCTTATTCGGTGTCATTTCTTTGCTGATCATCACTCCCAGGTCTTTTTCCGAGTTTACTTTTTTGACATCTTCTTAACCATTTTTATAATCTCTCTCTAGTTTATTTTTACTTTTTCCAAATTCCATTATACTACATTTCTTGATATTGAATTTCACTTCCCACTTCTGAGTCCATTTCCAGATCTTGTCCAAGTCTTGTTGTAATGAGTTGCAATCCTCCTCCATTTTTACTTTCCTTAGTATTTTTTCATCATTTGCAAAGAAATTCATATAACACTCTTACTCCTTTATCCGTGTCATGTATATGGCAAACATGATTGGGGCCAGTACTGATCCCTGTGGGACACCACTTTTCATTTCTTCCCAATTTGAGAATTTATCTCGAATTACTACGGTCATTTTCCTCCCAATGAGGAAGTCTCTCATCCATTCCAATAATTTTCCTCTGATGCCACCTATTGACTTTATCTTCCTTATTAGTTTATTGTGTGGTACCTTATCAAATGCCTTTTGTAGGTCCAGAAAGGCACAGTCTGCCCAACTATCTCTCTTGTACTATGTCTATTAATCTTGAGTAGAAGCAGATAAAATTTGTTGTACATGATCTTCCTTGTCTGAATCCAAATTGATTTGGATTCAGTATAGTTTTTTCTTCCAAATGTTTAACCCATCTATTTTTGACGACCTTTTCGCAAATTTTTGCTTCTGTGTTTGTCAGGGAGACTGGTCTGCAGTTTGATGGGTCTTCCTTGTTTCCTCCCTTATAAATCAGTACATTTGCATTCTTCCAGTCCTGTGGTACTTTTCCTTCTTTAAGTGAAAATTTAGATATATTGTATATATCTGTTAATTCTTCCATGCATTCTTTCAGTATCCAGTTTGCAATTCCGTCTGGACCATGTGATTTTCTGACATCAAGGGTTTTGATTTGGTCACTGATTTCCTTCTGTGTTACAATTAATTCTTTCATTGAGGGGGATGTCTCTCTATTTCCTCACAGTTAGGTGAATTTTCTGTTGTCAATACATTGAAGTAGTTGTTCATAATTTTAGCCATTTCCAGTTGTTCTATATATCCATATTTACCTTGGTGCAGCTTTTCTATTTCTTGTTACATACCTGTAAAATAGTTTGGGTTCTTCCTTGCAGTTTTCTATTATCTTTTTTTTTATTTTTTTTTTCGTAGTTTCTCTTTTCATCTCTGCATATTTTTACGTAATCATTTCTTAGTTTGATATATATTAGCCATTTGCTTGTTTTCTTGTATTTTTTCCATTTCTTCCAAGCTTTCTCTTTTATCCTTAGCCTCACTACACCTTTTTTGTACCAGGTTTTTATGCATGTTCCTTCCATTTTTTGTTGTACATATTTACTCACTCCCTCATTGTAAATTTCTCTTCCATCCCTGTTTCTTCATTTAGGAATTTTTCCCAGTTCGCATTGCAAGATAATTTTTTGAGTTTCTCAAAATTTGTTTTGTTGTACATTAGTCTTCCTATTCTATGTTTATCATTTCCGCTTTGATCCATTTGCTCTTTCAACTCCAATTCTATTTGTACATGGTCATTCTTTCCTATCAGAGTTTTGTAATCAATTTTCACTACCTCTGTATCTGGTATTTTCCTTTATCCACTGAGTTTTTGTGTATTCGATGGTCATGTCGAGCAGGACATTGCCCCAGAGTTCCTTTCTGCCCATCACTGTCATTTCCTCCCAACATATTTCTTTTGAATTAAAGTTGCCCATAATTACCACTTCGTGGACTAACTCTTCTGGATCCTCCTATGATGATGTAGGGGTGGGTGGGTGAGAAGAATTTTGCCAATGTGTTTCCTATGTGTGCGATTTCCTGACATCTAGATTTTTTACTTGGCCTCTTATTTCTTTCATTTTGGGGGATCTTTCTTGTCCATCTTCCCAAAATTGTGAGCTCTCAATTGTAAAAAGAGACCTGAAATGTCTGATAACTTATGCCATTTCTGTGTCATCTATATATTCTTTCTCCTTCACGCAATTTCACTATTTCATGTTTATCCTTTAATTTTCCAGTTGTACATACATATACCAAAGGCTTCTTCCCCCTTACACGGGGGGTAGCCAAAAAGAAAAAGGCATAGAAATCACTCCTACCCATTTCATTTCCTATATATTCCACTCCCCTCCACCCTCCTCCCTCCCTCCTATCTTGGCACCTCCTGGATGACGAGTCATCCCTGCATCCTGTCCACTGCCCTGGGTCAGAAGCAGTGTCGCAAGACACAGCACAACCACAGCAAGGCCGCTTTATAAATTTGGTGACCCCCCTTCTCAGTCCCCTCGTGCAGGAAAGGAGAAGACGGGGAGAAATCCCTCCGGGCTGCGTCAAATTTGTTCTCATACATACTTCCTCACCCCCCATCCCCATCTACTCCTCCTCATGCATCACAGCCTCATCTATACACAACCCTTCTCCATTCACCCCTATCTTCTGTCCTCGCCTGTCCTTCCTCTACAGACATTCCTCCCTTTTGAAAAGCCCCTTTCACCCCATCCATCCATCTCATCCTATGATGCCCCCTCATATTCACTCCTTCCACCTCTGCCTTCCACACACCTTTTACTAATCTTTCTTCACTCATTCTTTCCATGTGTCCAAACCATCCTAATACTCTTTCATCAACCCTATCTCCCAGTTCCCTTTCCACCCCTGTTCTCCTCCTCACCTCATTTCTCACTTTATCTAGCCTAGTAACCCCTATCATACTTCTCAGAGATTTCATCTCAAACACATTCAAACTCCACTGTTCCTCTCTCATGTTCCATGTTTCTGCCCCGTACATTGCTGTTGGCACAATCACTCCTTCATAATAACCTCCTCTTAGCATCCATTCCCTGATGTCTATTTCTCATTACACTCTTTAATCCCCCAAGGCATTTACTCACTTCTCTCTATCTACATTCTACCTCCACCCCCACTCCTCCCTTTCCTGTCACATTTGCACCCAAGTATCTGAAACTATCCACTTCCTCCAGTTTATCAACCTTAATGCTCACTTCCAGCCTACTGTCACTCTCCCCTTGTACATCTCATCACCTTACTTTTGCCCACATTTATCTTCAACTTCCTTCTTTCACACACCTCAAACTCTGTCACTAACTTCCTCAATCCCTCCTCTGATCCTGCTACAAGCACAGTGTCGTCAGCAAACAACAGCTGGCTCACCTCCCACTTTTCTCCATTTTCTTTAATCATCTCCAACCCCTGACCCACTACCCTTGCATTCACCTCTCGCACCACCCCATCCATGTAAAGATTGAACAGCCAGGGCGACATAACACACCCCTGACAAAGTCCCACCTTTACCTCAAACCACTCACACACTCCATTTCTAATCCTAACGCAAGTTCTACTACTCTCATAAAAACTCTTGACTGCTCATAACAGCTTTCCTCCTATCCCATATATCTGCAGTACCTCCCACAGTGCCTTCCTGTCTACCCTGTCGTAAGCCTTTTACAGATCCATAAAAGCCTAAAAAACATCCTTACCTTTTCCTATAGCTTTCTCACATATGTCTTACCACAAAAATCCGATCTACACATCCCCTACCTGTCCTAAAACCACCCGGTCCTCACCAATTACTCCCTCTGTTCCTCTCCTAATCCTCCCATAAGCCTTCCCAACTACACTCAACAAGCTGATCCCTCTGTAACTACTACACTCACACTTGTCCCCCTTTCCTTTGTAAAGTGGAACTATACAGGCACTCATCCAGTCCTCCGGCACTCTACCCTCTCTTAACCTCTTCACTCTGGGGCACATCGCACGTCGGGCAGCATTAGCTGCCCGATGTGCGATGTTGCGTCATAATAATCGCATTATAGAAAATAAAGTCAGTGCTCAATCGTTCGTTCTCTTTCACCCGTGAATTTTGATAACCATAGAAAATATGATGAAGCCAGTTTAAAGAGAATGGAGGTTATGTAGGTACGACTACAATATAATCAAGACGGCGACATCGGCATCATCGCGTACCCACTTGCTCCTCATGACGCCTATGTAGGCGTCACCGTATGGAAGTGGTTAAACAAACATTAAATAACCTCACCAGCCAGTCCACCATAACTGTACCTCCTTTCTTCAGACATTCTGCATGGCATCCATCCAACCCAGGTGCCTTACCTGCTCTCATCATCTTAACAGCTGCATCCACTTCATCCTACCCTATTTCTCCTCCATTTTCCTCACTCATCACTCCCATTTTCTTAGTGCTTCCCACTGCAACTACCTTTCCCTCCCTATCCTCCTTCACATTTAACAACTCCCTAAAATACTCTGCCCATCTTCCTCTCACTGCCTTCTCTTCCATTATCATCTCTCCATCTGCACCTTTTACCTTTTCTTCTCTGCTTGATTCACCTCCTCTTCCTCTTTTAACTTCCTTCCAAAACATCTTTTTATTACTTTCAAAATTTTCTGTCATACTCTTTCCCCATTTCACATCTGCTCTCCTCTTTGCTTCCTTTATCTTATGCTTAACTTCCTTATTCTTTACTTTGTACCTCTCATACGATCCCCTCGTCCTAATTTATAGCGAATCTATGAATGCCTGTTTCTTCTCTTCTACACCCTTCTTTGCTTCCTCATTCCACCACTCACTACCCTTCTTTCTATTTCCTCCCACCCTCCTTGTTCCACACACCATCCTTGCACACCTTATGACTCCCTCCTTGAACCATCGCCAATCCTCCTCCACTCCTAGTTCTACTGTATCCTTTACTCTCTCCCACTCCTCTCTCAACTTCTTATACTCATTCTCCTTTTTTTCCTCATTTAAGCAGTTCATTCTAAGTACCTACCTACCTTCTGCCCTTTTCCTCTTTCTCCACCTATTCTCCACTCTCAATTTACCTTCCACCAGGAAATGATCTGATATTCCCCCACTCTCTCCCCTTAGAACATGTACATCCTTAACTCTTCCTACTATACTCCTGGTCACCACTATATAATCCATTAATGCTCTGTCTGCCACCCCTCCGTTCACCACCCTCTCCCATGTGTACTTATGCTTGACTTTCTTCTTAAACACTGTATTTGCTATCATCAACTCTTTCAAGACACATCTCCATCAATTCTCCACTACGATTTTTTCCTCAAACTCCATACTTCCCAATCACTCCGTCACTTGGTTCATTTCCTACCCTAGCATTTAGGTCTCCCAATACAACTTCATTGACATTTCTCCCTAATCCCTCTATGCACTCATTTATATCTACCCAAAATGCCTCCCTTTCCTCTTCGTTCTTCTCACTACCAGGCCCATACGCACTTACAAAAACCCACATCTCCTTTCCCAGCTTCACCTTCATCCATATCAACCTTAATGACACCTCCTTCCACTCCACTACCCTCTTACTTATCTCTTCACTTACTAGTATAGCCACCCCTTCTCTCCCTCGTCCCCTCTTCACTCCTGAGTACCTCCCAGCTACACTCCCAAACTCACAGTTGCCCTTTCCTTTCATTTTAGTTTCACTCAAGGCCAGTACATCCATCTTTCTTCTCACAAACATACTTCCTATCTCTTCCCTTTTACTCTCATCTGTACCACATCCAAGCACATTAACCCCTTCCATACGGTGCCGCTCACGTAGGCGTCATGGGGAGCGAGTGTATTCGCGAGGCTGCCATATCGGCGTCTTGATTATATTTATTGTAGTCGCCCCTGTGTTTTTACATTCTCTCAAATGTGCCCTGAATCCCATTCTCTGTGGTATTCAAAATTCGCGGGTGAAAGAGAGAACGATCGATATAAGCGGTGACTATATTTTAAGATGCGAGTATTATTACGACACGTCGTACGGCTGGCATTGGCTGCAGCCACTGAGATCTAAGTCCATGACGCCTACGTGTGCGGCACCGTATGGAAGGGGTTAAAAGACCCAAACCTTAGAGTACTGGTTGGAAAGCTTCCAGACCCTCTTATGCCTTTACTTTCTTTTTTAGGAATGTCCCCTTTTGGGGGTACAGGTAGTAGGACTCCTAATCCCATCCCCCGTCCCTCTTTTTTCATTTATATATCTTTAAAAGAGTTTAGATTGATCCTCACATTTGTCTATAATTTCTTTTTCATAATTTTTTTTTCTTTCCTGTGTATATTCACATTCATTTCTAAGTTTTATATGCTTGCCATTTGGGTGCTTTTTTTTTTTTTTTTTTACATTTTTTCCTGTGTTTGTCTCTTCCGTCTCTAGCCTTGCTACACCTTTTGTTATACCAACACTTTATATCAATCTTTTTGTTTATTTTTTGGTACATATTTGTCAATTCCTTCCTTATACTTTTCTTTGAATATGTTCCATTTGTCTTCCAACTTTGTTTCCTCTTTAGATAATTTATCCCAGTTTGTGTTTTGGAATTTTTTTCTTAGTTTTACAAAATCCTATCTACATTGTTCTGTTCTTTTAATTCAAACCCAATTAGTATATGGTCACTCTTTCCAATTGGTGTTTTATACTCCATTTTGTTCACAATATCTGATTCAGAAATTAATATTAAGTCAAGTTATGACAGTTCCACATTGTTTCTATATCTTGTATTTTCTTTAACCCATTGTGTTAGGGTGTATTCAATGGTTATTTCCAGTAATGTTGCTCCAAAGTTTTTCTGCCCCTTTTACTATCATTTCTTCCCAGATTATATCCATTGCATTAAAATCGCCCATGATTACCATGTTTCCACCCTCTTTCAGTAACTTGTTTAGCACATTCATTGTGTCCTCCAGTAACTTAGAATGTTTGCTATCCAACCAATCCGGTGTTTTTGGTGGTACACTGCTACAAATTTTCTGCTTTTCATCTTTTTGTTTACAATTTTGGTCATAATTCTACATTGCCTTGGCCTTCATTAATGTTTGTCACATTTAGACCCATTTTGGTGAATATCATGACACCTCCTCCCTGCATGTCTGTTCTATTTTTCACCCAGTGGTTGTATAGACCTTGTCCCACTATGCTTGTTGATATATTTCCTTTCAGTTTGTCTCTACAATTCTCATAATGTCAAGTTTTTCTATTTCTAGATAGTCATTTAGTTCATTGATTCCAATATTTGTGTATGCCACTTTTAGTTTATATTTTCTTTTCTTTTTTGGTTTGTTTCCATTTGTTTTTTATGTACCATTTTTTCAGTCTGAAGTCCAGCACTCAATTTTTTTTTTTTCCGTCTGTTCTTTTCTCATTTCTATCATTGGCTTCAATTTTGAGAGCTTTGTCTTTTTGTTTTTCCTCATCATTCATTTCCTTTTGTATCCATATATGTTTGAATTTCTCACTGTTTGCCAATTCCACTTTCGATAATACCTCCTTGGGTATCATTTGAGTTCTTAGTTTTATTTTCAGAGGTCTATGTTGTTTTGCTTTTGAATATTTGCCTGTCCTGTGGATTTTGTTGATTTCTTTATCAAAATGTTGCCCTTCATCCTGTATTTCTTTCAAAATTTCCTTAGCTATTTCCTTCTCTCTGGTATATATACATATATTTTTCCTGGATACCATGGACCACAATGCACTTACCTTTGTCAACTGTATCTCTCACCCAATTTTCCTTTTCTTTAATTACTTGCATAACTGTTTCTTTTGTATTTTCCTCCATCTGCTTTTGTACTATTTCTCTAAAATAATTTTATTTTTATTTTCCTGTTCTTGTTTCCATTGTTTATTTCAATGAGGTCTGTTTCTTCGACTCTTTCACCTTTCCAGTCACTACTTGTAATTGCCCTTTGAGCTTTCTCAGTTATTAATTTTTATTTTTGTCCTCATTCTTCATTCTTTCGTTTTCTCTTTAGGATTTCAATTTCACTCTTTAGGTCACTTAATTCTTTAATCATTTGCTCATTACTCTTACGCAAAGTAATCAATTCCCAAAGTACAGCTCAGTAATCCAATTTTAAATCTGATTTCTTCCATTAAGTCATTTACTTCGCAATTTCTTAATGCATTACTATATCTAATTTCTCTATATCTAAGCTTTTACCTATTTCACCTGGGTCTCTTTGAAACCCTGAAAAACTGTTATTTTCCCACCTTTGGTTTTTCCTTGGAGTATCTATCAAACAAGTTCTTTTGGGGATGACACCTCTTGGACATGGTGTAGATGGGTTCATGTGTAGAGTTGTTTTGTTGTCATTATCTTGTTCTATTGGAAGATATTTTAGAAAAGTGAAGAGAATGGGGGATGAACAAGTCAAATAGAGAAGATAAGGTAAAAGGTACAGATGGACAAATTTTAACACAAGTAAAGGTGGTATGGGGATGATAGAGTATTTCAGATGATTATTGAGTGAAGGAGGTTAGGGGGGATTGCTTGTGGAAGTGGGAGGTTGCAGGAAAATGAGTGAGATGGGAGAAGAAAATGACAGGGCTATAGGAGAAAATGAGCTGTAAAGAGCATTAAAAATTATGAAAGCTGGTAAGGCACCTAGGTTGGATTGTTTGAGATGAAGATGGGATTTTACCAAAACTGTGGTGTCTCCGTAATTTATTATGTACATGGGTGGAGGTTTGGAAATAGAGTGGAGGGAAATGGGATATGAGCTCATTGTTTGCTGATGACACTGGCTGAGTCAGAGGAGGTCTAAGGCAGAGTGTGGGAGGTTTTGTGAAAAGAGAGAATTGAAAGTAAATTTGGACATGCAATGTGATGAAATGTACAATGGGAGAGGGTGACAGTGAGTTTGAGGAAAGTCTTGAAGAAGGGAGGCTACAGGAAGTAAGAGATTTTTTAATATTTAGGGTCTTGTGTAGCAAGGAATGGAGAAGTTTGGGTGGAGGTAAATTGCACAGTGAGGGAATAAAGTAAATGTAATTGGGGAATGAAAAGTGTCAGGAAATACATACTGTATAAAAGGGTGATTGCACATGCCTGTTACAGTGTATGTGGCAGAGACTTGGGATTAAGGGAGGCAGAAAGGAGAAATTTAAATGTATTTACCTAGTTGTATTTTATGGGATGGGAGCTATGCTCGTTGTGACCCGTTTTTGTATCTCTCCACATCCAGTTTATTCTTGAACTCGTGTATAGTTCTGGCATTCATTGTTTCACTGTTTAGTTTGTTCCAGACATTGATCACTCCGTGCAGGAAACTTCTTTTTCAGGTCTCTTCTGTAACTGTCCCTCTTTAGCCTCTTATCGTGTCCTCTTTTTCTCTCTTGTCCCATTTCAATAGGTCATCTCTATCGAGAACTTCCATCCCTTTCATAATTCTGAAGATAATCAACAAGTTGCCTCTTTCCCTTCTCTGCTACAATGTTGACAGCTGTAATTTCTCCAATCTTTGTTCATATGTCAGATTTGATAGTGTGGGTGCCATCTTTATCGCTGCTCTTTGGATTCTTTCTCATTTCTTTGTTTTTCTTTTGTGCTTGGTGCCCGCATTGATATAGCATATTCTAGTTTTGGTCTTATCAATGTAGTAATTATTTTCTTAACCATCTCTTCATCCATGTAGTCGAAGACCACTTTCATTGATCTTAATAAGTTGTAAGTCTCTCCAAATAATGTAAATACTTCTTTGTTTCCAATCATATATTTTCCCGAAACTGTATTTTTGCCTCTTCCAAATTCCATTATGCTACATTTCTTGATGTTTAAGTTCATCTCATATTTCTGGCTTCATTCCCATACTTTATCCAGGTCATCTTATAGCGATCTGCAATCTTCTTCTGTTTTCACTCTTGAGTAATTTTGCATTGTTGGCAAAAATATTTATGTAACAATTTACTCCTTTGTCCATATCATTTATGTATATGGCAAACATTAAAGGAGCCAAAACAGAGCCTTGTGGGGTGCCACTTTTTATATCTTCCCATTTCGAACTTTTGTCTCATAAGCACCACTCTAATTTTTCTCCCATTTAAGAAATCCTTCACCCATTCCAATAGTTTACCTTGAATTCCTCTTATTTTTTCAATTTTACTTGTTAATTTTTTGTGTGGTACCTTGTCAAAAGCTTTCTGAAAATCCATCTGTTCCTGATAATCTTTTCACATATTTTTGCTACTGTGCTTGTGAGGGACACGGGTCTAAAGTTTGTAGGATCTTCCCTGTTTCCTCCTTTGTGTATTGGTACTATGTTTGCATCTTTCCAATCTTGCAGTACCTTTCCCTCTTTTAATGAGAAGTGTATTATCTTGTGTAGTTTATCTGTCAGTTCATCTATACACCCTTTCAATATCCAATTTGCAATTTCATCTGGTCTGTGCGACTTTCTGACATCTAGGCTTTTTATTTGGTCTCTTGTTTCCCCCTGTGTTATTTATATTTCCTTCATCATGGGTGAACTTTCTAGTTGTTCGTCCTCCTTGGGTTGTGAGCTCTCAATTGTAAAACAGACCTGAAATGTCTGATCATACTTCTGCTATCTTTGTGTCGTCTATGTATTCTTTATCTCCTTCATGCAATTTTACTATATCATGCTTATCCTTTAGTTTGTCGTTTATGTATCTGTAAAAGAGTTTTGGTTGATCCTTACATTAGTCTGATATCCCTTTCATATTCTCTTTTTTTCTTTCCTGCGTATGTTTACATATTCGTTTCTAAGTTTTTTATATGTTTGCCATTCAGATGTTTTCCTGTCTTTTTTCCATTTTTTCTAAGCTTTATCTCTTCTGGCTTTAGCCTCACTACATCTTTTGCTTAACCAACATTTTATATAAATTTCTTTTTGTTTCTTTTTTGGTACATATTTGTTAACTCCCTCTTTATGACTTTCTTTAACCACTTCATGCCAGGCCAAAAGTTGCCAGACGTACGATGTTGCGTCATAATACTCGCATTATAAAAAATAAAGTCACGTCTGTATCGATTGTTCTCTCTTTCACCCGTGAATTTTGATAACCATAGAAAATATGATGAAGCCAGTTTACAGAGTATGGGGGTCACACAGATGTATCCCTTTCATATTCTCTTTCTTTCCTGCGTATGTTTACATATTCGTTTCTAAGTTTTTTATATGTTTGCCATTCAGATGTTTTCCTGTCTTTTTTCCATTTTTTCCAAGCTTTATCTCTCCTGGCTTTAGCCTCACCACATCTTTTGCTTAACCAACATTTTATACAAATTTCTTTGTTTCTTTTTTGGTACATATTTGTTAACTCCCTCTTTATAATTTTCTTTAACCCACTTCATGCTGGGCCAAAATCTCGCGGGCAGCATTAGCTGCCAGACGTATGATGTTGCGTCATAATACTTGCATTATAAAAAATAAAGTCATCGCTGTATCGATCGTTCTCTCTTTCACCCATGAATTTTGATAACCATAGAAAATATGATAAAGCCAGTTTACAGAGTATGGGGGTCACGCAGGTACAACTACAATAAATATAATCAAGACCCCGATAATGGAGGAAAGGAAAATAACAATACTTGGACTTTGTGAAACCTGTTGGAGTGGATCTGGAAGAAGAGTGCTCCATCATGATTTTCAATTAATTTATATTGGAGGTAATGTAAATAAACATGGTGTGGCAATCCTCATATCACCAAACATCGTAGATAGAATAAAAGGCACAAATCAAATCAATGAATGCATTGTAAGTGTCTCCTTGAAAATGGACAAAGGAGTTCTGAGAATAATACAAGTATACACACCCCAACAAGGAAGGACAGCTCTGGAGAAAGAGGAGTTCTACCAGGCATTACAAGATGAGATGGACTTAACAAACGGAGACACCGTTATCATGGGTGACTTAAATGGCCACGTCAGGGTGGACAGAGATGGATATAACAATGTTGTGGGCGCTTTTGGGATTGGAGATAGAAACAGAGAAGGGGAAAGACTACTTGATTTCTGTGTTTTGAACAATCTCACTATAATGAACACATATTTTAAGCACAAAGATGAGCACAAGCGGACATGGTATCGTTGGAATTATGAGAGACAAGAATATATCAATAGATCAATGATTGATATGATAACCAATAAAACTATCTTCAACGATGTCAAGTCGATACCTTCACTTTCATGTGACTCCGATCACAGAATGGTAATAGGGAAAATAAACTTCATACAACCTAAAAGTGCCAAAGGACCAATATGAAAACGTTTTGCAACTGAAAAGTTAAGAGACCCAGAAGTTGCATAACAACTTGCCCAAAAAGTGGAAGAGAATTACATACCGTATTTTCCGGCGTATAGTGCGTGACTTTTTTACGTTGGAAGGGCCTAAAAATGGGGGGTGCATGTTATCCGGTGGTGCGCATTATCTACGGCCTACGATAAAAATTCTGCGGCTGTGTGCAATTTTTTTTCACAACAACGTGACGATGTTGGCTGTCACAAAGTCGGGACGGCACACTTCTCCGTGACGTTCCGTGAGAAGAAGAACAGCCATGGTGACATGAAAGAATACGCCAGCATGGGCTACCGTATATAAATATTTGGTATTGGTAGGTATCTATCGAATCTTATTTTTCATGTTTAGATAGGCCTAAACACCATGAAACATGATCAATATTCATGATATTTGCCCATGTTCACAGCATCCTAGTTTGAATTTTTATGTTGGCTTTGTTGCTTCACTTTAGGTATGGTACAAATTCCGTTGCGGCCGTTCATAAACTCATGTCAAACACCTGACTACAATACCCTCTTTCGGGAGTTATATTAACTAAACGTCACCTTGATGAGAGACTGTCCTATTTCGCCACTGTCATTGCAGGTTCAAAGCTAAAACGAAACAGTCTGTAGTTTGTTTCAGTATTAAAAAATGGAAAATGGTAAAGACGAATTATTTCCTCAAGATATAAAATTTACTTTTTCTGTAAAAATCCCGAAATTTTTCTGTATATTTTACTTTCAATAAACTTTTTTTAGATCATATTTCCTACAAACTATTTAAGCTACAAAGTAATAAGGGACCAACGCACAACATGAGTCGTATACCTAAAGACATTCTTCCGGAGTGCAAACTGGGAAATATTTTACAGGGAAGAAACAGCAGTGGAAGAGAAATGGAATATATTGATGGAAAACTACAATGAAGGGGTAAACAGGCATGTACCAAGACAAAAGCGAGAGAGAGAGTACATTAAATGTTGGTTCAACAAAAGATGCAGTGAGGCAAAAGACAGAAGGGACAAAGCTTGGAAAAAGTGGAGAAAAGACAAAAAACAAAGCAAATGGCAAATTTATGTTAACTATAGAAATGAGTATGTTAATGTGAGAAGAGAGGAGAAAAGGAACCATGAGAAGGATATTATAGACAAATGCAAAGAGCAACCCAAACTATTCTATCGGTATGTGAATGGTAAACTTAAAAACAAACAGGAATTGGTGAAACTATGCCAAGGAAACATAGAATACACAGAAGATTTAGAGATGGCCGAAGTCATGAACAATCACTTTAAATCTGTTTTCACCAGAGAGAAAATACCGAATTGTGACATAGACAAAAACAAGAAATCTCCCCTCATGAATGAGTTTACAACATCACTAAAGGAAATATCAGAACATTTATCAAGGCTGGATGTCAGAAAATCACATGGCCCGGACGGTATTGCAAATTGGATTCTAAAGGAGTGCAAAGAAGAACTAACAGACAAAATACACATCTTAATAAACAGCTCACTCAAAGAAGGAAAGATACCCGAGGACTGGAAAAACGCTAACATTGTACCAATACACAAAGGAGGAAACAAAGAAGAACCCACCAACTATAGGCCAGTATCTCTAACAAGCACCATTGCCAAAATTTGTGAGAAAATAATCAAGAATAGATGGGTAAAACATCTGGAAGACAATGACATATTAAACCCAAGACAATTCGGATTCAGACAAGGAAGATCATGCTCCACAAACTTAATATGCTTTTACTCAAGACTAATAGACATAGTGCAAGAAAGAAATGGATGGGCTGATTGTGCATTCCTAGACTTGCAAAAAGCCTTTGACAAAGTACCACACAGAAAACTACTAAAAAAACTGGAACACATAGGAGGAATACAGGGAAACCTACTAAAATGGATAGAGGACTTTCTGACTGGTAGAAAGATGAGAGTAGTGCTCAGAGAAAAATATTCAGACTGGAAAGAGGTGATCAGTGGAGTACCGCAAGGATCTGTGCTGGCACCAATAATGTTTGCTATCTATATGAATGACATGGATGAGGACGTGAACTGCTACATGAGCTTCTTTGCCGATGACGCCAAACTGCTAAGGAAAATAGAAACTGATGAGGACTGTGAAGCACTGCAAGAAGACCTAAATAGGGTATGGAACTGGAGTCAGAAATGGGAAGTGGACTTTAATACGAAGAAGTGTAGCATAATGGAGTTTGGAAAAAGCAAAAACAGAATATCAGGAAAATATACAATTGGAACCAAAGAAGTAAAGAAAGTAGGATCCGAAAAAGATTTGGGAGTAATTATCACGAACGACTTGTCCTATGATATACAGATTAACAAAATTGTCGGGGAGACTTACAACTTGCTAAGATCAATAAAAGTGGCGTTTACATACTTGGACGAAGACATGATGAAAAAAATATTGGTTACATTGATAAGGCCTAGATTAGAGTATGCAGTGACATTGTGGTCCCCCAGTACCAAAAAGAATATAAAGAAAATAGAAAGAATCCAAAGAGCAGCTACAAAAATGGCACCTGCACTTGCAAACCTATCATACGAAGAGAGATTGGCTAAACTGGAGTTACCGACACTGGAGCAAAGAAGAGAGAGAGGTGACCTATTGACCATCTACAGAATCATGAAAGGCACAGAGGTACTCGATAGTGAGAACTTACTTAACTGGGACAAAAGAAACACAAGAGGACATGGAAAGAAAATAAAAAAACATAGCTATAGAAGAGAACTGAAGAAAAACAGTTTTCCTCATAGAGTTTTGGACACTTGGAACAAACTGGACAATGAAATAGTATGCGCAAAAACCATTCATGAGTTTAAAAACAAACTAGACACTGCAAGATACAAAGGCGGGACAACACGAGCATAGCTCCCCTTCCCGCAAAATACAACTAGGTAAATACAACTAGGTAAATACCGGTACATGTAGTTCCGACTCGATTCTCTTGCTAGATGGCGATCGGGCATGCGCGTTATACGTCGGTGCGCGCTATCTGTGTACTGGGATAACGAAGTGCATGGGTGCGCATTATAACCCGATGCGCATTTTAACCCCTTCCATACGGTGCCGCACACGTAGGCGTCATGAGGAGCAAGTGGATTCGCAACGCTGCCATATCGGAGTCTTGATTATATTTATTGTAGTCGCCCCTGTGTTTTTACATTCTCCCAAATGCGCCCTGAATCCCATTCTCTGTGGTTTTCAAAATTCGCGGGTGAAAGAGAGAACGATCGATATAAGCGGTGACTATATTTTATGATGCGAGTATTATTACGACACGTCATACGGCTGGCATTGGCTGCTGCCCGCGAGATTTAAGTCCCGTACTGAAGTGGTTAAGCCGGAAAATACGGTAGATCCTGATACATGGGATGTAAAAGTTGAATAGAATAAGTTTAGAGATGGCATAAAGAAAGCATGTGAAGATGTTTTACAAACGAAAACAACAGGAAGAAGAAAGAAAAAGAATACCCCTTGGTGGAATGAAGAAGTAAAAGAGGCGGTAAGGCGGAAAAATAAAGCCTTTAGAATTTGGATGAAGACAAGAAGGCCTCAGGATAGGCAAGAATATGTCTTCAGGAGAAATGAAGCAGAGACTATAAAAAGAAAAGCAAAGGAAAACAGTTGGTTAAAGATTGGAGAAGATCTTGAAAGAGATATGAATGGGACAAGGAAATTAATATTTAGTCTTGCAAAGTCGTATAGGAAAGGAAATACGATACCAACCCATTCTATAAGAAATTCACAAGAAATTAGTCAAAGATGGACAGAATATTTTGAGGATCTGTTGAACTTCACAGGACAAGATGAAGATGAAAGAGAGTACAACCCAGAATATATAAGGGAAAGAGAAGTGGAAAGCGAAGTGGAAGACACAGGAAGAAATTAATGGAAAATAAAAGCAGAATTGAGAGTAGCCGTGGAAAGGATGAAAAATGGGAAAGCACCAGGAGAGGATGAAATTTCAACAGAAATTATAAGGAAAATGGGAAACAGCGGACTAGAGTGGATGTTGGAAGCGATAAATATAGCATGGAGAAATAAACAAGTCCCAGATGATTGGACAAAAGCGGTGATATGTCCAATACACAAAAAAGGTGACAAAACAGATTGTGGAAACTATAGAGGCATCTCTCTACTATCACACACAGGAAAGATCTATGAATTTTTTTTGGAAAAACGATTAAGAAGCATAGCTGAACATAAAATAAAAGAATTATTTTGTACCCACTATTAAAAGAAAAAAAGCATTCCACTTCAATGCAAGAAGACACTTTATGTCTCAGTGTTAAGACCAGTGTTCGGTGTTAACATATGGCAGTGAAGCTTGGTCCCTAAACACAAAATTAAAATGTCGCATTCAAGCAGCCGAAATGAGAGCCCTTAGGATAATAAGAGGAGTGACAAGATGCGATAGATTAAGGAATGAGCAGATAAGACAGGAAATAGGAATGATGTCAGTGTTGGATTTAATAGAAGAGTGGAAGATGAGGTGGTTTGGACACGTTATGAGAATGGAAGATTGGAGGTACCCAAGACAAATGCTGGAATGGGTACCCCCAGGACCAGATGGATTAAAGGTGTTGAAGAAGCATTAGAAAGAAGAGACACAAACTTACCAGAAGTGAAAGAAAAAGAGACCTATGAGGATAGAGACGCATGGAGAAGTCTAGTGAAGGGCTGCCGCTGACAGGATTATTCCTACCAGGCGTAGGGTGAGAAAGGTGAGAAAGACGCCGATATGGCAGCCTCGCGTACCCACTTGCTCCTCATGACGCCCACGTAGGCGTCACTGTATGGAAGGGGTTAAACATATTCCATTTGTCATCCATATTTGTTTCCTCTTTAGAGAACCTATCCCAATTTGCATTTTGGAAAAAAAATTCTTTAGTTTTACAAAGTTTGTTTTGTTGTACATAAATCTTCCTTCTCTATGTCTATCATTTCTATGTTGTTCTGTTCTTTTAATTCAAACTCTATTAGTATATGGTCGTTTTTCCCAATTGGTGTTTTATACTCCATTCTGTTCACAATATCTGGTTTAGAGGTTAATGTTAGGTCTAGTTTCGATGGTTCCTCATTGTTTCTGTATCTAGTATTCTCCTTAACCCATGTGTTAGTGTATTCGATGGTCATATCTAGTAGCATGTTGCTCCAGAGTTCATCTCCCCCTTTAACTGTCATTTCTTCCCAAATTATGTTTTTTGCATTAAAATCGCCCATGATTACTGTTTCCACCCTCTTTCAGTAACTCGTTTAGCACCTTTGTTGTTTCTTCCAATAATTTGGAATGTTCACTATCTGGCCATGCATGGGTTTTTGGTGGTACATACACTACTACAGGAGTCCCTCAAATAACGCAGATTCGAATAACATGGATTCAATCATACGCAGATTTTATTTCAAAACCATCTCAAATGTAGAGAACCGTTTTAAAATTCGTGCCGAGTCGGGCATGCATACGCACACACGCGGCAACATCACAAACATTTGTGGTGACTGCTTTCTATTTTACCATATACAGTCGATCCTCATATAACGCGGTCATTATGTACACTGGGAACTGCTCAAACAAGGGTGTGGGGCGAGGGGATAGCCGTGGGTGGCTGCCTGCGGATAAGTGTCAACCTACGGGTACTGATGCAGGAGGGAAGGAGAGGGGTGGTAGGGGGGGTAGCCAACAAGATTTAGCTTGTCGCTTCCACCACCTGCGCCGTGCTGTCATGAAATTTTACCGCCCTAACCTGTTGAAGTGTAATGTTTCTTTCGTTTGGAACACAACTAATAAGTCTGATAATGACTGCGCTTGTCATGTCTTAATTTCTCTTATGAGGTTCTTGTTGTTACTGGCGGTGGTGGTTTGGGAGATCAAAAACAGACATAATGCTTACACACGTGTAGACACGCACACGTAGACACGTGTTAGACAACCAGTGTATGTTGTGAATGCACGTGCGTGTACACACACATACGAACACAGACACATGCACGTACATGCTTACTTGTACATGTGAACACAGACACATACACGCACGCACGCACGCGCACACACACAAACATACACCACACACACATACATACGCCACACACACATACATACGCCACATACACACACATATACATATGCCACATACACACTCACACACGTGTATACGCCACATACACATATGTATATACACCACATACACATATGCATATACGCCACATACATGTATATACGCACAAACACATACATACGCCACACGCCACATACATACACCACATACACGCATACACACACACACACTTCAACGAACGGACGGCTTAGAAGACGTTCTGAAGAAAATTGAAGTTTCGTGGATCCCAACGCAAAGAGAAGTGCCTATTGTATTTACAGGGTGGGGGGGAAATTGCTCGTGGGGTAGTAGGAAAGTAGGGAAAGAGGAGAAGGGGAGGGATTGCTGAGGGAAATGGAAGGAAATGAGGAAGGAGAGGACTTGGCCCAGGCAGACAGGCGAAAGGTAAACAAACGGCCCCCCGACGAGCTGAGTGACGATGAAATGTCTAATAAAAATGTAAAGATTAGAAGTATAGATAAGAGCAGTACAGTAGAAAGTGATGAGAATATTTTCCAGGGATTTAAAGAGGGTGGGGGGGACACAACAACAACACACCCCCCCCCCCCACACCCCGACTGACAAGACTAGGAGAGAAGGTCGATAAGATGATCGAGGACTTGGAGTGTAGGTTCGGTCATGTTAACAACATTATACGGAGAGTTGAAAAATTGGAAGAACTAGAGAAGACGAACAAAAACTTAACTAAGGAAATTGAATTAAAAAAACAGTTAAAAGAAGTAAAAGATGAGAATAAAGTCTTAAAGGAGAATAATAAGGAGAACAAGGAGGGTTGGAAAAAAAATCCAAGAAAATAGCAAAGTTGCATTCACTGACATAATCAGACAGCAAATGAATGAACAAACTGAAAACTCAGTTATTAAAGTGATGAGACAGAAGGAGAATATAGTAAGAGACTTAGCAGACAGAAAGAAATGTATAATTATATGAGGAATGGAAGAGAAACATAACCCAGATTGAACCACAAGAATCAAAGAGGAAAATTATAAAGTAAGAAATTTACTAGAATTAGTTCAGGAAGATGAACCAGAAATAATGAAACAAATCGAAGAGAAATTCAGGCTCGGGAAATATAGTACAGACAAAACCAGACCAATTAAGATTAAATTCAGGTCACAAACTACGGCTGAGAATATCTTATCCAAAACAGGGAAACTAGTAACAAGTGAACAATATAAAAAGGTATGGATAAAAAGGGAAATGAATAAAGAGGAAAGAGAGGAAGAAAAACAGAAAAGACTTGAAGCTAAGGAAAAAAACGAGATAAGAACGGAGTCAGAAAAAGAGAGGTTCTATTGGAGAGTAGTGAATATGAAACTAAGTTCGACATACAAGAGAAAAACAAAAGGGAAACGGAGAACACAATGGAAGTGGCAGAAAACTAAGAGTGTCTTACACAAATATAGATGGATTAATAACAGGATTGAATGAGCTGAATGATTATTTGAAAGAAAAAGAACCAGACATAATGGGAATTGTAGAAACAAAATTAAAAGGTCCACTACCACCCAACAGTGTAGGACATGATGCATATAATTATTGGATTAGAAACAGAGTGAAAAAGGAAGGGGGTGGAGTTATGTTCCTGACTAAGAAGGATATAAACGTGAAGTGTGTCACATATGGAAAGAATACAGTAGAGATGATAATGATGGAAGTAGAAGATAGAGATAAGAAGAGCAGAAAGTTTGTGATAAATTATGTGCCCCCGAAAACAGCCTCATGGGAAGAGAGTGAACATAAAAGTATGTTAGAAGACACAAAGATAACATTAAACAAGATAATTGAAGAGGGAGGAAAAATAGTTATGATGGGCGACTTTAATTGCAAAGAAATCTGCTGGGAAGAAATGACAGTAAAGGGTGGAGACGGCTCATGGGGAAACGATCTACTTGAGATGGTTACTGACCATACAATGACACAATGGATACAGGAGAACACTAGGTATAGAAATGAAGAAGAGCCATCGAGACTAGACCTAATAATTACATCCGAACCTAGAATAGTGGACAAAATTGAATATAAAACACCAATAAGTAAAAGTGACCACATATTGATTGAACTGGAACTTAATGAAGAAAAATATATGAAAAGAAATGAACAATATAGAAAAGGAAGAATGATGTATGAAAAAACAAACTTTGATAAAATAAGAGAATTCTTTCAAAAGGAAAACTGGGAAGAAATATACAAAGAAGAAACAACAGTAGAAGAGAAATGGAATATTTTGACAAAAATTTACAAAAAAGGAGTGGAAAAGTATGTCCCAAGACAAAAACAAGAAAAAGAATATGTAAAATGCTGGTACAACAAAAGCTGTAGGGAGTTAAAAGACAAAAGAGACAAAGCCTGGACCAGATGGAAAAAAAACAGAAGACCTGAAAAATGGAAAATATATACCTGTTATAGAAATGAATATGTACAAACGTGCAGAGAGGAAAAGAGAAAATATGAAAAAGATATTGAAAAGTGTAAAGATCAACCAAAACTATTCTACAGATTTGTAAACAATAAACTGAAAAACAAACAAGACTTGGAGAAATTAAGACAAGAGGGAGTTGAATACACTGAGGAAATGGAAATGGCGGAAATTATGAACAAACATTTTAAATCAGTGTTTACAAGTTAGAACATACAACCTGAAGAGAATGAATGGAAAGAGAAAGTCCCCCCTATGGAAGAAATAGAAGTAACAAAGAATGAAATATTAACACACTTGAGTAATCTTGATGTCAGAAAATCACATGGACCAGATGAAATAGCAAACTGGATACTGAAAGAATGCAGGAATGAACTGGCAGACAAAATACATAGCATACTAAATAGTTCCTTGAAAGAAGGAAAAGTTCCAGAAGATTGGAAAAAAGCAAATATAGTACCTATATATAAAGGAGGAAATAAAGAAGACCCTACCAACTATAGACCAGTCTCTCTAACAAGTACAATAGCAAAAATTTGTGAAAGAATTATCAAAAGTAGATGGGTAAAATATTTAGAAAAAAGTGTTAAATCCAAGGCAATTTGGATTCAGACAAGGACGATCATGCGTCACCAATTTAATATGTTTCTATTCAAGGCTAATAGATATAATACAAGAAAGAGATGGATGGGCGGACTGTGCATTTTTAGACCTAAAGAAAGCTTTTGACAAAGTACCACATAAGAAGTTGCTTAAGAAATTAGAAACTGAAGGAGGAATACAGGGCAAACTACTAAATTGGATGGAAGACTTTTTGCAAGAAAGAAAAATGAGAGTAGTGATAAGAAACCAGCACTCAAAATGGGATGAAGTAATAAGCGGTGTTCCGCAGGGAACAGTTCTGGCCCCAATAATGTTTGCTATATATATTAATGATATGGATGAAGGAATTGAAAGCTATATGAGCTTCTTTGCAGATGATGCAAAACTACTGAAAAGAGTGAAAACTGAAGAAGATTGTGAATCACTACAGAGAGATCTAAATAAAGTACAGGAATGGAGTAGGAAGTGGGAGATGGAGTTCAATACAAAAAAGTGTAGTATAATGGAATTTGGAAAAAGCAAAAACAGAATAACGAGCATATAAATTGGGAGAAGAAGAAATAAAAAAAGTAGAAAATGAGAAGTACCTGGGAGTCATTGTTATGAATAATATGTCACCTGAGAAACATGTAAATAAGATTTTTGGAGAAACTTATAATTTAATAAGAACAATCAAAGTTGCATTTACATACCTGGATGAAGAAATGGTGAAGAAAATCCTAATCACCCTGATAAGACCAAGATTGGAATATGCAGCAACGATATGGTCACCAAGTACAAAAAAATGTATAAAAAAACTTGAAAGAATACAAAGAGCAATTACAAAATTGGCACCAACACTCTCAAAACTATCATATGAAGAGAGACTAGAAAAACTTGAACTACAGACACTAGAGCAAAGAAGAGAGAGAGGAGATTTGATAGCTATTTACAGAATCATGAAAGGCATAGAAGTTACTGATAGAGAGAATCTGATAAAATGGGATGACAGAAATACTAGAGGACACGGAAAGAAAATAAAAAAAGACAGCTATAGAAGAGATTTGAAAAAGAACAGCTTTCCTCACAGAGTAATAGACAGTTGGAACAAGTTAGATGAGAAAGTGGTGTGTGCAAAAACAATACATGAATTTAAAAATAGTTTAGATAAAATGAGATATGAAGACGGGACCCCACGAGCATAGCTCCCCTTCCCGTAAAATACAACTAGGTAAATACACACACATGTACACATACATACGGTTCTCGGTATTTAATATGGAAAGTCAGCATACGCAGATTTGGTCATATGCGGTAATTTCAGGAACCTAACCCCTGCGTTATTTGAGGGACTCCTGTACAAATTTTCTGGTTTTCATATTTTTGTTGGCAGTTTTAATCATAATTACTTCTGTATTTCCCTGACTTTCGATTATCTTTATCACATTTAAACCTTTTTTGGTCAATATCATGACACCTCCTTGCTTTTCAGTTCTGTTTTTTGCCCAGTGGTACCATGTCCCACTATGCTTGTTAATAGCAGTCCTTTCAGTTTTGTCTCTACTATGCCCATGATGTCAGGTTTTTCTGTTTCTAGATAGTCATTTAGTTTGTTGATTCGAGAGATCATACCATCAATGTTTGTGTATGCCACTTTTATTTTCACATTTTCTTTTCTTTTTTAGTTTAGGTTTCCATATGTTTGATATACCATTTTTTCAGTCTCAAATCCAGCACTCTCCAAAAAAAAACCTCGTTTTTTTTCTGTCTGTTCTCTTTTCGTTCTTATCACTTGCTTCAATTCTGAGCGCTTTGTCTTTGTCTTTTTCCTCATCATTCATTTCCTTTTGTATTCTTATATTTTTGAATTTCTCGCTATTTGCCAGTTTGACCGCTTTTGATAATACTTCCTCTGCCATCATTTGTGTTCTTAGTTTTATTTTTAGAGGTCTGTGGTGTTTTTCTTTTGAGTATTTGCCTATCCTGTGAATCTCATTGATTTTTTTAACGAGATTTTGATCTTCATCCTGTACTTTCAGAATTTCTTTGACTAGTACCTTCTCCTCGTTTTCTTTTAGGTATCTATACATATCATGCTTTTCCTTTATACCATGGACCACAATGCACTTGCCTATGTCAACTGTGTCTCTCACCAAATTTTTCTTCTCTTTAATTACTTTTATAACGGTTTCTTTTGTATTTTCGTCCATCTGCTCTTTTAATATTTTTCTAAATGATATTTCTTGATTTTCCTGTTCTTTCTTCCATTGATTCTTTATTTCAATGAGGTCTGTGTCTTTAATTGATTCTGCTACTTTACCAGTCACTACTTGCTACTCTTAATTTACCTCCTTTTTTAGTTCGTCATTTTTATTTTTATCCTCATTTTTCAGTCTTTTGTTTTCTCGCTTGACTTTCTATTACACTTATGTCACTCAATTCTTTGATAGTTTGCTCATTGTTTTTTCATAGTGTAATCAGTTCATTGTGAACAGCTCGGTATTTGAATTTCAAGTCTATGATTTCTTCCATTAGTTCGCTTATTTCGCAATTTCTTAGTGCATTACAATACCTACTTTATCTATATCAAAACTTCTTCCTATTTCACTTGAATTCCTATGAAAACCTGAAAAAACATTGTTTTCCCACCTTGGGTTTTTCCTTGGAGTATCCAATACGCAGTGGCACTCTGGGGCTCTCAACAATAGTCACTTCCAGTCCTCTCTCTATTGATTCCTCCTTTGTTTTTTCTTCACTATCCTTTTCCATTTTTTGTCAGAAACTATACCAAAAAACTAGAAATGGAGAGAAAAGTTTTCACCGGTCACGAATAGCCATCCTGCACAATAACAAATAGGTTTTCTTCGATTGCTGGTTACGAAACCGCTAGGCAGATGCACTCGCGACACAGCACTTCCTTACGCTTCAGTGCCTGACTTGTATGTGTTTGAGATGAAGTGTTTCAGTAGTAAGGTGGGAGTTACAAGGGTGGAAAAAGTGAGAAATGAGGTAAGGTAGATGGCAGGGATGAAAAGAGAACTGGCTGATAGGGTTGATCAAAGAATACTGAATGGAATATGGAAAGACTGAATGAAGAAAGAATAGCAAAAGATTATGGAAGCTGGAGGTAGATGAAGTGAACTTGAGTCGAAGGAAGACAGAGAAGGGAACAACAATATCTTCATCAGAACATGAATAACAACAACATAACAGTAACCACAACAACAGAATAGCATTAACAAAAACTCTTGGAGAAACATAAGTGAATAAGATTTCCAGGCATCACTTCCATATGGATCACAAATGTTAAAGTAATTAGAACTTTAAGTTCTTCTTCAGATGATTAGCATTGTGTTTGATGACATGACTGTTGGAATTTGTAGGAAATCCAAATTGCTTGCACAATCACAAGTACAGACACTTTTTCTTTTTTGTTTGGTCTTTGTTTTTTTGCATGATTGAAATATGTTATGACAGTTAGGTGTCATGTACTCTGTTTAGATTACATAGCAGAAGTTAGGGGCTTTGATCTACTAAGATTAATTAATTTTTCTCTAGTTAGTGTTCTAAGAATTGGCTTTCATAACTCATGAAGGTTTTTTGTTTTTGTTATTATTACTAATTATTATTTATTTTATTTTATTTTTCCTCTTCTATGATAATTTTTTGCTGGTGGATATAAATGAACCAGATAGGATAGCCACAAATAATTGTAATTGTCATTGGAAACCTCACCCTAAAAGAAAGCCACAACTGGCAATCAAAGTTGAGCAAGTGATGTGTGAACCACTAACCTTTGTATGATGGTAGGGGCCCTTCTAATGGGGCCAACTGTGCATGCAAAAAGGTGAAGGCGGACTGTGCTCCTCCCGTGGCCCATAGCCCCAACTGTGTCAGCTTCCTTGGGGGGTAAGGTGTGCCAATCATTGAGTCTGGAGGCCAAGTGCACTGGAACTTGTTACATCCTTTTTTGCTTAGTTAAGTGGTTATTGGTATTTGGCACTGGAATAGTGTAAATTTTGAAGAGTTGGACAAATTGGCTACCAGTTTTGGTGATTGGGTTTGAAATTATTAGTTCTATAGTTAGGTGCTGCACATCTGAAGGATATGGTTAAAGGAATTTCCTCATGTTTCTTGGCAGTCCAGTGCACTCTGGCCTGTAGTCTGGACCAAGTAGTTTACAGGTATAAGGTGGTGCCTTTGTGTGCCTCCAGTAAATTTGGAGTCCTGTAAAGTACATTCACCTTGGGCTCAGGGCCACAATCTTGAAGGAGGAGAAAGTGGCTTGGTGTCATGAAGGAAATAGTGGTTCATGTGCCACTATTTTCCCTTGCACTAGTTTTCACTCCCCCATTTCCATTCTTCAAAAGTTTGTGGACTGGCCATAATTGCACATGTCTGTGTTCTATGTATAGGTTACTCTGTAAATGCCTTGCACAGACTTGAGACAGCATGGTGAGATTGAAGCTTTTTTCATGTGTCAGTGTACAGTATGTACTGGTAGGTGCTATCAAGTGTCAGCTAGATTATTTTCTTGTGCATTAAGCTCTGTAGGCAAGTATTGTCTGTGTCTTTGTTTCTGTGGGCAAGATTTGTCTTCTGTGTTGAGGTTGAAGCACTTTCTCGTTTAGACTGTAGCCTGTTTTAGAAATTATAAATGGAAAATAATAGTGAGCATTGGCATTGCTTATTGCTAGTTAGGTTCATAGAATTCAGTTTTTGTTCACTGGATTAGATATCAAATAAAGTGATGTGAAAGTGATATTACAATGAATTTGTTTCAACCCAGTGTAGATCCTCAGTTTGCTGACAGTTGTACAAAGGAAATGCTTATATTTTCAGTGAAGGTGACCGCATCAAGGTAGCACAAGGTGTAAGTGGATCCATTGTTGACAAGGGATCAATTCTACGGTTCCTGCCATACCTCATTTGTGGAATTCAACATGGCTGTCAGGACATTGGGGCCAAGTCCTGTTCCATGCTCAGGTTAGTTAAGATGTTTAAATTTAAAATTTTCTTTTTTCTTGTATCTAACAGTTCTTCACTGCCCTCGTTATTATTTTGTATGATTGGTTGATGTTTTTGTGAAATGTTAAGTTTTCGAATTTCTAGCCAGATTAGTTTGGAAACGTGTTACTGATTAGATGTAATGCTGTGTGTTGCATTGTGCTCTCAATATAAATGTTATTGAAGTGCATGACTGAATGCTTTATAAGTAGTTTTCTTTTCAAGCTAACCTACCCATTTTCCTTGTCCCCAAAGCAGTTGTATTTTTTGTATGTCATCCATCATGTTCAATTTTCTTGTGTTTATGTGATGCCTTCACCCAAACCACACTGCTGGTTGCAGGACACAATATTTTAGCCGTAGTGCATCAAGAATTGACAGCGAAACTGGTAGCCTTGTAGAGGTGACAGCTAAATCTGCACAGGAGTGGAGGAGAATGAAGACAGCAACCTAGACCATTTTGTGGATGCTTTTATGAATGTGCACAGCACTTTGTGTGCATGTTGTGACATGTGTTCTTTTCTTGGAAGTTTTAATTAGTTTGACCTTTTTTGTTTTTTATCACTTTCTCGTTGCTTCATAAAGGATTGTGGATTTGCTGTGGAATATGTGGTGGCATATTAAGTGTTTGCTTGTTTTTGCAAGAGGAGTATTGAAATAGTGTAAAGGTAATGGCTCTCGTTTAGCCATATATTTCCTGGTGGTGTGTGTGGTGAGGAGTTTGAATGTGTTTGAGATGAGGCACCTGAGAAGTATGGTAGGGGTTACTAGGCTGGATAGTGAGAAATGAGGTGGTGAGGAGGAGAACAGGTGTGGAAAAGGAGTCAGGAAATAGGGTTGATGAAAGAGTATTGGGAGTGTTTGGACACGTGGAAAGAATGAGTGAAGAAAGATTAGTAAAAGAGGTGTGGAAGGCAGAAGTGGAAGGAGTGAATATGAGGGGGTGTCCTAGGATGAGATGGATGGATGGGGTAAGAGAGGCATTGGGAAAGAGGGGAATGTCTGTTGAGGAAAGACGGGAGAAGACAGAAGATAGTAGTGAATGGAGAATGGTTGTGTATGGATGATGCTGTGAGCGGGGGAGTCTGTGTGAAAAATAATCTGATGCAGCCCGGAAGGATTCCTCCCCATCTTCTCTTTTTTTGCATGAGGGGACAGAGAGGGGGGGGGAGGGTCACCACATCCACAGCAAGGCCACTTCATTAATTTGGTGACCCCCCCCCCCCTCTCTCTCTCTCTCTCTCTCTCTCTCTCTCTCTCTCTCTCTCTCTCTCTCTCTCTCTCTCTCTCTCTCTCCCCCCCCATGCAGAAAAGGAGAAAACAGGGAGAAATCCCTTTGGTCTGCATCAATTTATTCCTCGTACATAATTCCTTACCCCCTCATGCATCACAGCATCATCCATACACAACCCTTCTCCATTCACCCCTATCTTCTGTCCTCTCCCATCCTTCCTCAACAGACATTCCTCTCTTTTGTAATGCTCCTTTTACCCCATCCATCCATCTCATCCTAGGACGCCCCCTCATATTTACTGCCTTCCACACCTCTTTTACTAATCTTTCTTCACTCATTCTTTCCATGTGTTAAAACCATCCCAATAGTCTTTCATCAACCCCATCTCCCAACTCCCTTTCCACCCCTGTTCTCCTCCTTATCTCCTCATTTCTCACTCTATCCAGCCTAGTAACCCCTATCATACTTCTCAGACATTTCATCTCAAACACATTTAAACTCCTCTCTTCCTCTCTTCTGGGCACCCATGGAGCTGCTCTATTCTGCAGGGGAGTGACCCCAGGCTCTTGCCTTCACATGGAGGGGGTGGGGACGGCCGATGGCAGTAGCATGCTGGGGGCTAGCTACCCATGACCCTCAATATGACATAGCCTCGACTGTTGCTGAATAGACTTTTATACCTGCATTTCTTAACCCACCCATTATCTTCTCTTCCTCTCGCCCAACTTTCTACCCCTTTTATTCTGTCATGATTGACCTTCCTCATGACATGGTCAAATTTTGAAGCCTCTCAGTAACAAACTTCTTTCATGTACAATCATTATAAGTCTTAACTTTTCATTCATAATCACTATAAAGAAAATCCTATGGCGATGGCTAGTGATGATAGGGCCAGGAGAAGGTGATCTCTGGGAGCTTCTAGTCACGAACTTCACATAGGCGATGTGGGCAAGATAGTCTTTCTGTGTTGGGATGGAGGCAACATCATAGCTCGGCAGCTACCCACATGACTGAGCAGCCCTGTTCAGGATCCACTCTGCTCACCACACATGGGGAAGGGGCTCGAAAAGGTGCCCTAAAAATAGTTTGCCTCGCATCCACTTGACTGGGGAACCGCCCCCCTTAACCCATTCAACTCCGATGACAAGATGTCTTGTCATTTGGTCAAATAAAACAAAAAATCATAATAAAACAACAAAATGTTTGATGATCAAACAGCACCAGAAAAATATGACGTCATATTTTTCTGGTGCTGTTTGATCATCAAACATTTTGTTGTTTTATTATGATTTTTTGTTTTATTTGACCAAATGACAAGACATCTTGTCATCGGAGTTGAATGGGTTAAGGTCACCCTTACTGCGGTCAAGATGCAGAAAAATCCCAAGCACAGATGATGACCTCAGGCTCGAAAAAAGATCCTTCTTTGACACACTCAAATACTAATAGTACATACATATATCAAAGGCTTTTTCCCCCTACACGGGGGGTAGCCAAAAAGAAAAAGGCATAGAAACCACTCCCACCCATTCCATATCCTACATATTCCACTCCCCTCCACCCTCCCTCTTATCTTGGCACCTCCTGGATGACGGGTCATCCCTGCATCCTGTCCACTGCCCTGGGTCAGAAACAGTGTCGCAAGACACAGCACATCCACAGGAAGACTGCTTCATAAATTCAGCGACCCCCCTCTCCATCCCCGATGCAGAAAGGGAGAAGACGGGGAGAAATCCCTTGGGGCTGTGTCAAATTTTTCTCATACATACTTCCTCACTCCCCATCCCCCACCCATTCCCTCTCATGCATCACAGCATCATCTATATACAACCCCTCTCCATTCACCCCTATCTTCTGTCCCTCCCATCCTCCCTCCACAGACATTCATCTCTTTTGTAAAGCCCCTTTCACCCCATCCATCCATCTCATAGGACGCCCCCTCATATTTACTCCTTCCACCTCCACCTTCCACACTTCTTTTACTAATCTTTCTTCACTCATTCTTTCCATGTGTCCAAACCATCCTAATACTCTTTCATCAACCCTATCTTCCAGCTCCCTTTCCACCCCTGTTCTCCTCCTCACCTCCTCATTTCTCACTCTATCTAGTCTAGTAACCCCTATCATACTTCTCAGATATTTCATCTCCAACACATTCAAACTACTCCTGTCTTCCTCTCTCATGTTCCATGTTTCTGCCCCGTATATTGCTGTTGGCACAATCACTCCTTCATATAACCTCCTCTTAGCATCCATTCCCAGATGTCTATTTCTCATTACACTCTTTAATCCACCAAGGCATTTACTCGCTTCTCTCAAGGCAATGTAGAATTATGATCTAAATTTTAAAAGGATGAAAGGCAGAAAATTTGTAGTGTATGTACTACCAAAAACACAGGCTTGATTGGATAGCGAATATTCTAAATTACTGGAAGACACAATGAATGTGCTAAACGAGTTACTAAAAGAGGATGGAAACATAGTAATCATGGGCGATTTTAATGCAAGAAATGATAGTAAAAGGGGAGAAGATCATTGGAGTAACATCCTACAAGATATGACCATCGAATACACCCTAATGCAATGGATTAAGAAAAATACTAGATATAGAAACATTGAGGAACCGTCGAAACTAGAATTAATATTAACTTCTGAACCAGATATTGTGAATAAAATGGAGTACAAAATACCAATTGGAAAGAGTGACCATATACTAATAGAGTTTGAATTAAAAGAACAGAACAAAGTAGGTAGAAACGATAAGTATAGAGAAGGAAGATTAATGTACAATAAAACGGATTTTTTAAAAACTAAGAACATTTTTCCAAAACACTAACTGGGACATTTTCCAGAGAGGAAACAAAGATGGAAGACAAATGGTACATATTTAAAGAAAAGTACAATGAAGGAATTGACAAATATGTACCAAAAAAGAAATAAAAAGAGATTTATATAAAGTGCTGGTATAACAAAAGGTGCAGGGAGGCTAGACACAGAAGAGACCAAGCCTGGAAAAAATGTAAAAATTACCAAAAAAACATCCAAATGGCAAACATGTACAAAATTGATCAAGAAATCTATGACGAAAAAAGAAAACTCTAAACAGTCCTCCATCTTCTCGTTCTTCAAGCCAGTCAGACCTGCCGACCATGCTACAGCCGAGGGTTCTACAGCTGGTCCTTCCTCCATATCTTCTTTCTTCAAACCAGTCAAACGTGCCGACCCTGCTACAGCTGGCCCTTCCACATCTGCTTCTGACAGTGCAGACGATGAAGTGTTTGAGGGTTTTCAGCCTCCTGCCTCACCCTTATCTTTGTCTGCCCAGTCAGCAAAAGATGAGTAAGGGCTGAGATCCCTACTGTCCCTTAGCCTCAGGAGGGACATCATCTGATAGAATACGTGGCGAGTGAAAGGTAAATAAAAATATTTTCTGTTTATTTCTTTTGCGTAGTACTTTACATTCTCTTAAGTTACTATTTTCATGTATTTGTTTCTGTAGGGGTATCTTTTGATGTGCTGGAACACATCCTATGTGAAAGAGATGGCTGGGTAGATTGTGCATTCTTGGATTTGCAGAAGGTGTTCAATAAGGTACCACAAAAATTAATAAGAAAAATTGAAACAATAGGAGGAATACAGGGTAAGATGCTAGAATGGATGAAGGACTTCTTAATTGGAAGAAAAATGAGAGTGGTACTGAAGAGACAAAAATTTGAACTGGGAAGATGTGAGAGGTGGCATCCCGCAAGGCTCTGTATTGGCTCCTTTAATGTTTGCCATATATATAAATGATATGGATGAGGGAGTAAATTGTTACATGAACTTCTTTGCTGACGATGCCAAATTACTCGAGAGTAAAAACAGAAGAAGATTGTAGATTGCTACAAGAAGGCCAAGACAAAATATGGGAATGGAGTCAGAAATGTGAGATGAACCTCAACATCAAGAAATGTAGCATAATAGAATTTGGAAAAAGCAAAAATAGAGTATAGGGTCAATACAAAATTGGAAACAAGTGGAAAAAAGTAAATCAAGAAAGGGACCTGGGAATAATCATCTCGAGCAACTTAACACCTGACAAACACGTCAACAAAATATTTGGAGAGACTTTTAACTTACTAAGATCAATGAAAGTGGCCTTTGACCACATAGATGATGAGGTGGTTAAAAAAATAATGGTTACACTGATAAGACCTAAACTAGAACATAAGAATGAAGGAGACTGCAAGAGACCATAAGGCCTACACTAGGCAGCTCCATATCCATCACCACCTGTCATACCCATCCATAAATTTGTCTAATTGTTTCTTAACCCTAGAACTCGGTTGTGGGTAATACTTATGTTAACACGGTCGTGGGGTAAATTTCACCCCATTTTGGAAAATATAATAAAAATAGTTGTACATACATATACCAAGGCTTTTTCCCCCTTACAAGGGGGGTAGCCAAAAAGAAAAAGGCATAAAATCATTCCCACCCATTCCATCCCTGAATACACTCCACACCCCTCCACCCTCCCTCTTATCTTAGCACCTCCTGAATGACGGGTCATCCCTGCACCTTGTCCACTGCCCTGGGTCAGAAGCAGTGTCGCAAGACACAGCACATCCAGAGCAAGGCCGCTTCATTAAATCGGCGATCCCCCCTCTCCATCCTCCCATTGCATAAAATGAGAGGACGGGGAGAAATCCCTTCAGGCTGCGTCAAATTTTGCTCACACATACTACCTCACCCCCCATCCACCCGCCCATTCCACCTCATGCAATCACAACATCATCCATATACAACCAGTCTCCATTCACCCGTCTTCTGTCCTCTCCCGTCCTTCCTCAACAGACATTCCCCTCTTCCCCAAAGCCCCCTTCACCCCATCCATCCACCTCATCCTAGGACGTCCCCTCATGTTCACTCCCTCCACATCTGCCTTCCACACACCTTTTACTAGTCTTTCTTCACTCATTCTTTCCATGTGTCCAAACCATCCCAATATTCTTTCATCAACCCTATCTCCCAGCTCCTTTTCCACCCCTATTCTCCTCCTCACCTCCTCATTTCTCACTCTATCTAGCCTAGTAACCCCCATCATACTTCTCAGACACCTCATCTCAAACACATTTAAACTCCTTCTCTCTTCTCTTATGTTCCATGTTTCTGCCCCATACAGTGCTGTTGGCACAATCACTCCTTCATACAGTCTCCTCTTAGCATCCATTCCCAAATGTCTATTCCTCATTACACTCTTTAGGGAGTTGCTAAATGTGAAGGAGGATAGGGAAGGAAAGATTGCTGCAGTGGGAAGTGCGAAGAAAATGAGTGATGAATGAGGAGAATGGAGGAGAAATAAGGAAGGATGAGGTGAAGGCCGTTGTTAAGATGATGAAAGCAGGTAAGGCACCTGGTCTGGATGGATGCCATGCGGAATGTCTGAAAAAGGGAGGTACAGTGATGGTGGACTGGTTGGTGAGGTTATTTAATGTTTGTTGGAGAGAGGGTAGAGTGCCGGAGGACTGGAGGAGTGCCTGTATAGTTCCTCTTTACAAGGGGAAAGGGAACAAGTGTGAATGTAGTAGTTTCAGAGGGATTAGCTTGTTGAGTGTAGTTGGGAAGGCTTATGGGAGGATCTTGATTGAGAAGATTAGGAGAGGAACAGAAGGAGTAATTGGTGAGGAACAGTGTGGATTTAGGGCAGGTAGAGGTTATGTAGATCAGATCTTTGTGGTAAGACAGATATGTGAGAAAGCTATAGGAAAGGGGAAGGATGTTTTTTTGGCTTTTATGGATCTGGAAAAGGCTTATGATAGGGTAGACAGGAAGGCACTGTGGGAGGGTATGCAGATATATGGGATAGGAGGAAAGCTTCTGGGAGCTGTCAAGAGTTTTTATGAGAGTAGTAGAGCTTGTGTCAGGATTGGAAATGGAGAGAGTGAGTGGTTCGAGGTAAAGGTGGGACTTCGTCAAGGATGTGTTATGTCGCCCTGGCTGTTCAACTTACCGGTATACATGGATGGGGTGGTGCGAGAGGTAAATGCAAGGGTAGTGGGCAAGGGATTGGAGATGGTTAAAGAAAATGGAGAAAAGTGGGAGGTGAGCCAGCTGTTGTGTGCGGACGACACTGTGCTTGTGGCAGGATCGGAGGAGGGATTGAGGAAGTTGGTGGCAGAGTTTGGGAGAGTATGTGATAGAAGAAAGCTAAAGATAAATGTGGGTAAAAGTAAGGTGATGAGATGTACAAGGGGTGAAAGTGGCAGTAGACTGTAAGTGAGCATTAAGGGAGAGCGACTGGAGGAAGTGGATAGTTTTAGATACTTGGGTGCAAATGTGGCAGGGAAAGGTGGAGTGAAAGTGGAGGTAGAATGTAGATTGAGAGAAGCGAGTAAATGCCTTGGTGGATTAACCCGTACAGTGTTGCTTTATAGGGGTGAAACAGGTCACGTGGGGTTGGATTTTGGCCAAATAATATTATTGTCTAATAAAATTGGAAAAAAAATAGCTGATTCCAACAACATAAATGCGATATCTGAGTGTTTCCTGTAGGCCGTCATTTCCTGTGATTCCTTTCACGCCTGGCTGCAATACTAGAGTGGTGCTGCGTAAGACGAAACATGTGGAATAGTACTATGCAATCTCCGCTTCTTATTTATTATTTCCGACACACTTTGAATGCTTCTTCCGTGACTATATATTGTTTAGTTTGAGTTTCTTGTAAAATATATCTTAGGATTGTTTGTCTAGCCTTTCTATAGTCATATCATAGTACCAAATTTATCGCGCTCGTACAGACTATATTTTCTGTATGTGTATATAAGTAGCACAAAATTATCCCTTCATTGCACAAGCATAACATGTTTTCTAACACCAACAACAACAAAATTGTACACAGCTGCTCAAATAAGCCATTATACCAATTTGATGTTTTTTTATGTTGGTACTCCTGCATACCACAGCCCGCCCGCTCTTGCCTGCCTGCTGACCACACCCCCACACATTTTCCCATTTATTATGTAGCTTCCGTGTCTTTGCATTTGCTGCCGACCAATTTGGTATTGCTCTGCTACTGTACAGTTCACATAACATCCCAATTTTACAAGTATATCTAAGAGATAATTGTGTATTACCTCTGGACTGTAGCATATCCCATGAAAATCCGTACGGCTGGGAAACTAAGGACTCGGGTTCCGAGGCAGAAATGAATGAGTGAATGATATGAACGCACATGTGAATGAAACACAGCACAGATAATGTGGCAATTGATGCTTACATAGGGAAAAGTGTATTGGCTAATGTACCTACAACTGCCGACCAGTTTTTTTTTTTTTTTTTTTTTTTATTCAGATACATATATATATATATATATATATATATATATATATATATATATATATATATATATATTTCCCGCATCCGACCTAGTAATGGACCAAAAGGTCTCCTGTCGGCATGCTCCGCCTTTGTAATCCTTTGTAAACTGTTGAACACGCAAATACGCATCCCATGGCCATAGGGGAAAAAAATCCTGTGCCTGTAAACTTTCAGGTTTCCTTATTATAAACGGCCATAGGGGGGAAATTCCTGTACCTCTAAACTTTCAAGTTTACCTATTTATAAACGGCCATGGGGGAAAAAAATCCTGTAACTGTGACATTATCGTCATGGAGAACTCTCTATTTCCGCCGATGTCAAGCCCCGGGGCATGGTGCAGGATAACACGTGCGAGCAGGGAAGATGTGACAGCGCGTCTGGATAGCATGCATGGCCGGCTTATCACGCCGCAGGGGTGCCAACACAACCGACGATGACTCTACGCATGAACACAAAATACCTTGAAATTGCTATTCAAGTTGGAATAATATAAAAATAGCTGATCTACTAAACAGGATTTTGAGTATATTGATAAGTAATCATGACACCACTGATATATTTTTATAAAAATACCTATTTCTTCAATAAATCACTCGTGGTCATGGATACATTCAATGAAATAGACCACAGCAATACAATAAAAATCAGAATGAGCTTTCAAAATCATATTTAGGAATAGAAAAGACATCTTGAACCATTTCTACAAGTTTAGGTGCTGTGAAGTAAAAGAAAAGATGATCCGTATATATACGTACTAAACACTTTCCCTCCCGAACGTATATATACGTACTAAACACTTTGCGGGTTAAAGAGTGTTAAAAATAGTTGTAATCAAAAGTTAATAAATCTGAAATACAACCACTCCTCGTTTAACGACGACAATTGTAACCAGCGCGCCGTCGTTAACCGAATTGGTCGTTAAGCGAAAGTGTATACATATACGTACATGTACTGTATGTACAATGTCCAGCAATACATGTATCTTTATTTTCGTGTAGTTTCCCTCTTTTATACAGTACATTAAAGCTTTATTTACTGTTTATTTACGGTGGTTAGGTTCCTGAAATTACCGTATATGACCAAATCCGCGTATGCTGACATTCCATATTGAATACCGGGGTATTTTTTTTAGTTTCGACCATGGGCGCAATATAGCAATAGAAAATTAATTATTAATTTAGTAAATTAAAATGTATCAACGTAATATGCAATTTTGTGGGCGGAAATGAAAGTAAAAAATACCATGCTACAAGAAAATATGCTAATGAACGAAGTCGGCAGCATAGGATTGGGACGCCATCTTGTCGTCTGCCAACGTCTCTCACGACAACGACAACAAGGACGAGTCGGATGACATTTAAGTTGCAGGTAATGATTTATCAAACACAGATCAGGTTAGTTTAGTTTAGGTTAGACAAATTTATCATCCTTTCATTTCTTTGACATCGGCATCTATCATAACAATCATGGTGTACCATTCGTCCGACATGACTTCGTTACTTACGAAATTTGTTTTAGCACCTTTTTTTTATTTCCGCTCACAAAATTGCATATTACTTTGATACATTATAATTAAAAAATTAATAATTAATTTTCTATTGCTATATTGCGCCCATGGTCGAAACTAAAAATTTACCACTACCGGTATATACTGTACCCCAGGTAGTTTTTGCAGCTTGCAGGATGGTAATGTAGACCTAAGCTTCAGAACACTACCTCACAGCTAATATCCACCATACAAGTTCAATTATAACATACAAATTTGCCTCAGCCAACTTAATTATCGTACACGACGTCGTAACTTCGGGAGCTTTACGTTAAACGAATATTGGTCTGTCATAAAGCCCATCGTAACTCCGCATCGTCGCTAACTGAGTAGGTTTAAACGAGGAGTGGTTGTAATTGGCACAAAATACGTCTATACTTTCAATTTCCCTGTTATATAACTTATTACTAAGGCAAAGTGAATCTTTTAGGGACAATTAAAAAAAAGTACTGAAAATATGAAAATTTACTACATGGGTAATCAAAAAATATTATAAAAAAATCTAATATTAGAACTGAAGTCTTGAGTGATGATCCCACCACACCCAGGTCACAGGAGCCTCTGGTCTGGGAAACACAGCTTCCTGGTAGCAACACACACTATATGGGAGAACGTAAAAAAAAGTTTTTTTTTGTTAGTGAAAAAAAATAAACTAATTACAAGTAAAAAAAATTCTTTACATTTTCTGATCGTTGTCTATGAACAAAGAATGACCATAAAGTACTAGTTCTATGTTATGAGAGTCCAACAACAACGTTTGAAAAAGTGTTACATTTATTTACTACTGTACATGAACAATAAATGATCCTGGAAGTCAAAGAAAGATTTATGTGCTATTAAAATTTTTATATTTTATGTCATGTCTGGTCTGGGAAACACAGCCTCCTGGTAGCAACACACACTATATGGGAGAACGTCAAAAAATGGGTTTTTTGTTAGTGAAAAAAATAAACTAATTGCAAGTAAAAAAATTCTTTACATTTTCTGATCGTTGTCTATGAACAAAGAATGACCATTAAGTACTAGTTCTATGTTATGAGAGTCCAACAACAATGTTTGAAAAATAGTACATGAACAATAAATGATCCTGGAAGTCAAAGAAAGATTTATGTGCTATTAAAATTTTTATGTTTTATGTCATGTCTGGTCTGGGAAACAGCCTCCTGGTAACAACACACACTATACGGGAGAACGTCAAAAAACGGGTTTTTTGTTAGTGAAAAAAATAAACTAATTACAAGTAAAAAATTCTTTACATTTTCTGATCGTTGTTTATGAGCAAAGAATGACCATAAAGTACTAGTTCTATGTTATGAGAGTCCAACAACAACGTTTGAAAAAGTGTTACATTTATTTACTACTGTACATGAACAATAAATGATCTTGGAAATCAAAGAAAGATTTATGTGCTATTAAAATTTTTATGTTTTATGTCATTGTAAATGAACAGTGAGAGAAAGATTTCAAAGTTCTTACACGTACATTTTACTGCTGATAATCGACGCACATTGGGCCGATGTGACGAGGGCACACTGGTTTCCAACAGGCGGTGCACCTGTGTCGTGTCTTCCTGTCTGCAGTCCTGGGACACAGTGCGCATCGAACCATGGGAGCTCGGCTCTCTCCTATCACTATGGGGCATTGGTCAACGGGTGTGTTATAGACAGGGATGCCACAGACAGTATTTATCAGCTTTTTGAGGTCAGCTGACATCCTTGGAGTGTTGCGCAACCTGTGTTCTGCCCAGGGTTTGATAAGGGCCACTGCCAACTCTTGCATGTATGTGCACCTGGCCAGCCTTGAAGCCCCTGTCCTCTGCTGATTTTTATTATATATTATCCACGAGTTGATAACAGCAATTTATCATCCCATAGAAAATTCACATGGGCCATCTTCTTGTCTTGCGACCCATTGCATAGAATGAGCACAATTGGTCAAATGTATCGACCCCACCTTTGGTCTCATTATAAAAATTAATTATTTCAGGCTTCCCATTAGGCATGATAGCAGGATGCGTGTGCATTGTTGACATGAGGTGCACCAATTTCTTCTTCTTGATGTTTCTTTCCAGTAGGACACTGAAGTTATGTCCTTGGTGAATAAGAAGGCACTTGAACCTGGCCTCCGATTTGCTGTGTCTTTCATTTCCCAAGGTATCTCCTTCTTGTTACTATGCACAGTACCAACGTGGGTCATACCACAGTTGATCAGGAGATCAGTTGATAGGGCCACTGAGGTAAACCTTGTCTGTGGTAACATTCCTGTGTGTTTTATGGTAAGGTTTAGTGAGTTCCTTGGTGAAATGATGGCCAAGGTTTATGCCATCGTGGGGTCTTGTGCCCTGTTTCCCCAGGTAGGGAATTGCACCCAACATGTACTTGCTGTTGCTGTCACACAAGTTTGTACATTATCACGGCACTGGGGTAAAATTTACCCAACGCACCCCAGACGTGGCCCCACAAAGGCGCGAGTGCAGACCCACTACCTTCCAGCGGGAAAGCTCACAGCCAACTGAAGCTACACTAAGACCCACGTGACTGCCTCAGGCCATGTGGGCTGTGCCCATATGAAACAAAGGGCATGGGGTCAATTTTACCCACGACCGTGTTCTAGGGTTAACCTCTTCACTCCGGGGCACATTGCACATCTGGCAGCATTAGCTGCCCAACGTGCGATGTTGCGTCATAATAATCGCATTATAAAAAATAGTCATTGCTCAATCGTTCATTCTCTTTCACCCGTGAATTTTGATAACCATAGAAAATATGATGAAGCCAGTTTAGAGAGAATGGAGGTTACGTAGGTACGACTACAATAAATATAATCAAGATGCCAACGTCGGCATCATCGAGTACCCACTTGCTCCTCATGCCGCCTACGTAGGCGTCACCGTATGGAAATGGTTAAAACAACTGATAGTTTCAGCGCTTTCTACATGGTTACTAAGTTTATTCCATTCGTTGACCACCCTATTAGTAAACCAATTCTTGCCTATTTCCTTTTTGAATCTTAATTTGTCCAGTTTATAACCATTACTGCAAGTCCTGCCCTGTTGTTTTGATATGATGACCTTGTTTGCATCACCCTTGAACACCTATTAGATCACCCCGCACCCCGTGTCTTTCCAGAGAGTGTAAGTTAATGTGCCTAAGCCTCTCTTCGTAAGATAAATTTCTTGAGTCCATGTATCATTTTTGTCATTCTTCTCTGTACTGATTCTAGTGCATTGATGTCCATTCTATAGGACGGAGACCAAAACTGTACTACATAGTCAGGGATGGGTCTAACTATTGCTAGATAGTTTAATAAATACCTCTGCACTTCTATTTGTTACTGTCCTAGCAATGAAAACTAATGCTCTGTTAGCTTTATTCCTGGCGCTAATGCACTGTTTCCTGGTTTTAAGGTCCAGACTCACTACTCCCAAGTCTTGCTTGCACTCGGTTTTCTCTTAAAGCGTGTTATCTAAGCTGTATCTATTTTTGGAGTTGTGTAGCCCTACGTTTAACATGCTACACTCGGAGATATTGAAGGTCATTTGCCATTTCACCAACCATGTGAACAATTTAAGATCATCCTGCAGAATCTCTGCGTTGTCTCCTGACTTAATTAGGCGTCCTATTTTAGTTACTAACTCGTCCGCAAACTTACTAACATCGCTATTTATCCTGTCGTCTAAGTCGTCTATGTACATAATGAACAACAAGGGACCCAAAAACAAACCCAGGGGGATCCCACTAGTAACATTGCCCCACCTAGATTTTACTCCATTTATGTTGACCTTCTGTTTTCTGTTACTAATTCAAGCTCTAATCCATTCTAACACTTCCTCCTATGCCATGGGGTTTGATTTTATTTAGTAGTCTCTGGTGTGGCACCTTGTCGAATGCTTTTCTAAAGTCAAGGTAAATAACATTGTAATTATCATTGTTATCTGATGCCTTGTATACTTTAGTATAAAAAGATTAAAGATTAGTCACATGACTTACCCTTGGAGAAACCATACTGTGAATTACGAATTAAATTATGTCTTTTGATGTGTTCTCTGAGTCTATTTACTATTACTGATTCAAGCATTTTTCTTATAACCGATGTCAAACTGATTGGCCTGTAGTTGCATATAGACGATCTATCTCCCTTCTTAAAAACAGGAACAACGTTTGCTTGCCTCCAACCAGTAGGCACAAAACCAGTATCTACTGATTTATTAAATATTTTAGTTAACTGGTCGTATATTTCAAATTTACACTCCTTTAGCATTCTTGGAAAAATTTCGTCTGGACCTGGAGATTTTGTAGCTTTAAGTCTTTCAATCTGCTTGACTACTACTTTACTAATGCTGATATTAGATAGATTACTTTCTTCATCCCCTCTGAAAATCAGATCACAGTCAGGTACTTTATCTAACCTCTCATTAGTAAACACTGATAGAAAATAATTGTTAAACTCCTCACTCATTTTTTCCTCCGATTCTATCATGACATTTTCATCGTTTTTAATCGATCCTATTCTTTCTTTATTTTTTGTTCTATAGAGATGAAAGAAACCCTTTGGGTTGGATCTTGCTTGACTAGCATCCTTAATTTCATAATTACGTTTTGCTGTACCTGTACAGATGCTCCTCAACTTGTTTTAGTTACGTTCTGAACGGCTGAACGTAACGTGAAAATGAACGTAAGTTGTTACTGTATGTTCCAGTAATGTATGACTGTTCATACTGTACTATACATCCATAAATTCTATTACCGTATCTTATAAAACACCCCTAAATCATTAATTATAAACATGACATTATGAAATAACATTAATTTCAAATAAATTAAATTCAAGCAACATAATTTCAATGAAATGAGTTTTATTCAAATTTACTTACCTTTGGCAGTGGTGCTTAAAGTGAGATGGTGGAGGAGGAGGAGGCAAGGCACTTTCAGTCTGTCGTTTGTGCCATGTAAACAATGGACGCAGTATCATGCGTAAGTATTGTTTGAACGTCTTGTACTACAAAGAGCGCGGTAAACTAAAAAATTCATTTTTTTTTTACAGTCTAAACGTAAAATCGAAAAAACGTAAAATGAATGAATGTAAGTAGAGGAGCGTCTGTATTCTTTTTAACCAGCTTTTCCATTTCGTTATATCTTGATCTAAGGTGTGTTTCCCCGTTTTTTATTTTTACGTAAAGTCCTCTTTTTATTTCGATCTCATGTTTCAATCTATCCGTCATCCATTTGGGAGTATTACTATTTTTCCATATTGACTTCAGGGGGATAAATGTATTTTGTGCATTGATAATTGAATCATTTAGATTGCTATACATTTCATCCAAATCGCTGACCTGTCTGTTGAGCCCTCGCCCCCAAATGACCTGACCCAAGGTATGCAAATTACCCTCCGTGACCCGACCCCTGGCCATGACCTGACCCCTGGTCACGCACCGAGACTCAACAATGTCTGAAACGTCCGCACGACATTTCATATTCAATTTCAAATAGGTTTTTATATTGTCAAAGTTTGCTCTCCTGAAGTCTGGTACTTGGACGTTATTCGTACTTTTTAATTCTTCCCAAATTATATTAAATCTTATTTCTTGATTGCTAGAGCCTAGACTATCTCCCACTTCTACGTTACTCATTAGGTGCTCATTATTAGATAAAACTAAAGTCCAGAGTATTTTCTCCCCTCGTAGGATTGAAAATCACTTGTTTTAGGAAATTATCCTGCACCACATCTAGGAATTTCTTTGTTTCCTGATCTATTAAAGTTTCCCAGTCAATGTTTCCATAATTAAAATCTTCCATGATCACAACGTTTTTGTACTGGGACGCTCTGTGAATTTTGATATCTTAGATGGTTGATGAGCCTATGCCAAATTCGTCCATGAGTATTTTTCTGTTTTCCCCTTTCTCTAAACATTTGCAAATGTCCACCTTCTGCCTTAGTGTAAGCACAACACATTTCTGTTTATCAACTTTGGGCATGATGAAAGTTTACAGGGGAACATTTGAGGAATAATGTAGCTGAACTGAGTGGAGACAAACACAAACGTGGCACATGTGAGACTGAACAGTGTGGCAGGTGGCACAAAACTGACCCAGACAGTGGTATGCTTTGGTGATGGTGGGAACAATTAAAGCCTCGCGTGGGAATTTTTTATCGATTTGTATTGATTTCATGTAGATTTTTATAGATTTTAATACTCGAAAAAAATATGCTGAATACTTGAAGATGCCGGATACCTGAATGCTGGATAAGAGGGCTTTTACTGTATGTGGGGTTGGGGGAAAGCTGTTAAGGGCAGTCAAGAATTTTTATAAAAGTAGTAGATCCTATGTTAGGGTTATAAATTGGAAGAGCAAATAGTTTGATGTAAACTTGGAACTGTCATGTCACCATGACTGTTCATGTGTACATGGATGGGGTGGTTCAGGAGATAGATGTGAGGGTAATGGGCAGGGGATTAGAGATGTTTAGAGATATTGAAGGGATGAGCCATTTCTTGTTTGTGGACAACACTGCTTCTGGCAGGTTAAGAGGAGGGATTATAGCAGTTAGTGACAGAGTTTGGGAAGGTATGTGATAGAAATTTGAAGGTAAATGTGGCTAAAAGTAAGGTGATAACATGTACAAGGGAAGAAGAGTGAGTTGGAAGTAAGTCTTAAAGGAGAGAGGGTGGAGGAAGTGGATTTTTAAGTATTTGGGGTCACATGTGGCAGGAGACCCCAAATCCTTGGAATTTAAGAGAGGCAGAAAGGAGTAGTTTAAATGTGTTTGTGGGATCATCATACAAGTGAAGTAACCCTGCTGTGAGTGTCCTGGCTTGCTGCATGACTTCCAATCCAGGCAGTGGGCAGAAAACATGGATGACCTTTCATCCATGAGAACCTAAGAGGGAAACAATGATGGTGGATGGAAGTGGAGTGGGTGGGAGCGAGTGCATGCCTTTTACAAGGCTACCTCCCTTATAAGGGGGAAGAATCCTGTGGTGTGTGTGTGTGTGTATTTACCTAGTTGGATGATAAGGGAAGGGGAGCTATGCTCGTGGTGACCTGTTTTTGTGTCTCACAAGATCGTTTGTTCTTAAATTCTTGTATTGTGTTTGCACACACAATATCTTCATCCAATTTGTTCCATATATCTATCACTGTGGGAAGCTGTTCTTTTTCAGGTCTCTTCTGTAGTTATCCTTTTTGAGTTTCATTGCATGTCCTCTTGTTTTTCCTCTGTCCTGTTTTAATAAGTCCTCTCTATCAAGGCATTCTTTTCCTTTCATAATTCTGTAGATGGTTATCAGGTCCCCTCGTTCTCTTCTTTGTTCTAGGATTGGCAATTCCAGTTTGACCAGTCTTTGTTCATATGTCAGGTTTGCAAGTGTTGGGACCAACTTTGTCGTTGCTCTTTGTATTCTTTCTAATTTTCCTATATTTTTTGTACTGGGTGACAATATCAGCGCTGCATATACCAGTTTTGGCCATATCAGTGTTTGTAATATTTTCTTGATTATTTACTTATCCAGGTATTTGAAGGCTACTTTTATTGATCTCAACAAATTGTATGTTTCTCCGACTATTTTATTTATAAGTTTATCAGGTGACATGTGTTTGGTGATGATTACTTCTAGTTCCCTTTCAGAATTTACTTTCTTTACTTCTTTTCCATCAAATTTATACTGTCCTGATATTCTCTTCTTGCTTTTTCTAAATTCAATTATACTGCACTTCTTGATGTTGAATTCTACCTCCCATCTCTTGCTCCACTCTGAAACTTTGTTCAGATCCCTCTGCAATGAGTCAGTCTGTTTCGAGTTTATTCTCTTTAATAATTTTACGTCATCCGCAAAGCAGTTCATGTAACTTTCAATGCCTTCATCCATGTCATTTACATAAATAGCAAACATTATCGGAGCTAGTACTGACCCCTGTGGGACGCCACTACTCATTTCTTCCCATTTTGAATATTTGTCTCTGAGCACCACTCTCATCTTTCTTTCATGTAGGAAGTCCTCCATCCAGCTCAATAGTTTTCCATTTATGCCTACTATTGTTTCCAGTTTATATTGTAATTTTCTGTGTGGTACTTTATCAAATGCCTTTTGCAGGTCCAGGAATGCATAGTCTGCCCAGCCATCCCTTTTTTGCAATCCAAATTGCCTCGGGTTCAGTATGTTATTCTCCAGATATTTTGTCCATCTGTCTTAGATTCTCTCACAAATTTTGATTATTGTGCTCATTAGGGACACTGGTCTATAATTTGTTAGGTCTTCCTTATTTCCCCCTTTATATATCGGCACTGTATTGGCATTTTTCCAGTCTCATGGTAGTTTTCCTTCTTTGAGTGAGCATTCAATTATTTTGTATATTTTTCCTGTTAGTTCATCTATACATTCCTTCAGTATCCAGTTTGCAACTCTGTCTGGGCCATGTGATTTGTTAACATCAAGCTTTAGTATTTGATTCATTATTTCATTCTGAGTAATGTTTAATTCCTTCAATGGAGGAAATCTTACCTCAATTCTTTGATCACAGTTTTGTAGATTTTTTTCCTCTGGTGAATACAGATTTGAAATGTTCATAATATCTGCTATTTCTATATCCCTGTGTATTCTCTATTACCTTGACATAATTTGTGTATTTCCTGTTCATTTTTTAGCTTGCTGTTTAGATATCTATAACAGTTTGGGTTGATCTTTGATTTATTATGTCCTTTTCATAATTTCTCTTTTCTCTTCATAATTTTATATATTCATTTCTTAGTTTGGTGTATATTTTCCATTTCTCAGTTATTTTTTCCTTTTTCCATCTTTTCCAGGCTTTATCTCTTCTGTATTTTGCCTCACTGCATTTTTTATCATACCAGGATTTTATATATACCTTTTCATGTTTTTGTGTAGGTACATACTTATCCACACCTTCATTATAGATTTCCTTCCAAATTGTTCATTTCTCTTCCACCTTTGTTTCTTCATTATTGAATTTTTTCCAATTTGCTTCTTGAAAGAATTTTCTAAGTTTCTCAATCTGTTTTGTTGTACATTAGTCTTTTCTGTGTTTTTCATTAATTTCTATATTTGCTTCTTCATTTAATTCTAGTTCCATTAGTTTGTGATCACTTTTTTCCAATTGGTGTCATGTATTCAATTTTATCCACAATTTCGGGTTCTGATGTGAATATCAAATCCAGTCTTGAGGGTTCATTGTTATTTCTATATCTGGTGTTTTCCTTGACCCATTGTGTCAATGTGTAATCAGTGGTCATTTCCAGTAATGTTTCCCCAGTGATCTTCACCTTTCACAGTCATTTCTCATCAACATATTTCTTTCGAGTTAAAATCACCCATAATTACCAGATTTCCATCTTTCTTTACCTAGTTGTATTATACGGGAAGAGAGCTATGCTTGTGGTGACCCGTCTTTGTATCTCTCAGCATCAAGTTTTTTCTTAAAATCTTGAATAGTGTTTGCACACACTGTTTTGTTGTCTAATTTGTTCCAAGTATCTATCACTCTGTGTGGGAAGCTGTTCCTTTTCAGATCTCTTCTGTAACTATCCTTTTTTAGTTTCTTTTCGTGTCCTCTTGTTTTACCATTATCCCATATTAACAAGTCATTCTTATCTAAGACTTCCATTCCTTTCATTATTCTATAGATAGTAAGTCTCCTCTTTCCCTTCCCTAGAAAATTATTGAGAAATCTATTTTCTATGATTTCCACATACTAGCCAAGCAATATCTTGTGTCAAGATGACACAAGAAAACTTTTTTGACTTTGGTGTACAACAGGCGCATGTAACTAAAGCCAGGGTGCAAGGGTCTGGCTTCAAAGATGCCAAGATGTTTGTTGTCAACTCTGACAACAAAGCAGGCTTCAAAATCAAGAATGGTTATGGGACTTGTGAGCCCACCTTTGTGAAGCTGCAAAAGGGGAAGCAGAGCGAGTATGATGCTCAAAAGTTTTTCCTACCTGGTGTACCTCTTCAACAACTGTATAAGAAGCCAATCAAGCTGACTAAAGAGAAGTTTAAAGATGTGATGGATCTAAGTCACTATGTTCAACCATCATTTAAGGATTTCTACAATGACCTTCGTCGGGGACAAGAGTCCTTGTTGGAAGATGACGTGGCCACCACCTGGGAGCAAGAGGACAACCCAGATGACAACATCATCGATTATGATTAACACTTCCCCCCCCCCCATGCTTCCACTGTCGCTTACTCTGCACAAATGAGAATATAAGTGTTTGTAGTAATTATCTGATAATAATCTATGAACCATTTGCATTGGGAACCAAGGGAAAAATATTGTAAATGTGTGGTATGTTAAAATTGCAAATCTATAAAAACTCATAGAAAAAAATTATTTTTAGGTTTACAATGAAATGTTTCATAGTGTATGGTGAACAAAGAAGTTTTTAAAAATGTAAAAAAAAAAAAAAAAATGGGTTTTCCTATTTTCATAACTGTTTTGCATACTGGGGTATGCAAATTTTGGTGGGTTATGATTTACTTTTCCAACACAACATTGTTTTTTCATTTTTTCGTATGTGGCTAGGCAAGACGAGTAAAATACATATAAACATGGGTGTGATAAGTCAAGAGAAATGTCCAGTATCGATAGTTCAACTTTGAACGTGTTTTACTCAAAATCAAGTATTGGCGATGTCGCCCCTTTACCTCCAGACACCTCATGTTATCTTTAATTTTTTTCCTTTTCTTTTTCCTGCATTTGCTTTTCTCTTGTGTACCATTTCCTCAGTCTCAAGTCCATCACTCTCCAAAAAAAAAACTCCTTCCTTTCTTTCTGTTCTATTCTCATTATTTTCCTTAGCTTCCTCTTTAAGTGGTTTATCCTTTTTTTTACAAAGGATTACAAAGGCGGAGCATGCTGACAGGAGACCTTTTGATCTATATCTAGGTCGGATGCAAAAAAAAATAATAATAAAAAATAAAATAAAATAAAAAATTAAAACTATAATAATGTAAATAACAAATAAAATACATAAATAAATGCATAGGTATAGTTGAATAACAAACAAACAGGTAAATAGTAAATGATAATAAATTGACATAACTAATAATATATGAAAATCAGACAGACAAATTATAACAAAACAAAAACAAATAATATAACATAAATTATAACACTGGGTAACAGCCAAAAAATCGTCAGGGGTTTCTCAGCTGATTTAGACTAATTTTGGTGTTCTGAGTCCGAATATCACATTGGTTTTGCTCAATCAGGTCAACTTTTTGAGATACAGCCATAGGCCTACCTGACGAGCTATACATATGATAATTTGAAGGGTTTTGAGTTCAATCCTATTTTTCTTGAAGAATATAGCGAATTATTCATATATAAATGGTTGCTTCTGGTGTGTTTCTGTTTGAAATTGACTAATTGACTTGTTTCTTTCTTTTCAGGGTATTGATATGGCTTCGGCGCGACGGTCATGCAGGAATAATCCTGACATTTTCTGCTACATTTGCGGAGAATACACGCTGTCAATGCACAGGAAGAGCATCACAAGCTTTGTGAAGCGTGCATACCAGGCTTACTTTCAAGTCAAGCTGGGTGACCAAGATAAGTCCTGGGCACCGCACACGGTGTGCATGACGTGCGTGGAATACCTCCGGCGGTGGACGAAGGGCACGAAAACTTCACTGAAGTTTGGGATTCCGATGGTTTGGAGGGAGCCGTCTGACCATGAATCGGATTGTTACTTCTGCGCCATCAATACTACTGGCATCAACCGGAAGAATCGGAGCAGCCTCCAGTACCCCGACCTTCCATCTGCCCGCCGTCCAGTTGCTCACTGCGAAGAACTTCCTGTACCAGCGTGCAGAGAGCTTCCTGACAGCGACGACGAGGCCACCACTGCATATGAGGGAGGAGATACAGAAGAAGAGTATGAAACACAAGATGGTCCGCAGCCCTTTTCACAAGGTGAGCTTAATGATCTGGTTCGGGATCTCAGCTTGTCGAAGACTTCCGCCGAGCTGTTGGCCTCCAGACTCAAAGAGAAAAATCTACTCGGCGAGGACGCGCGTATCACGTTCTTTCGTAGAAGGCATCAGGACTACATGGGCTACTTCTGCCAGGAGGAAGACCTCGTGTACTGCCGAGATGTCGCCGGTCTTCTTGTTAAACTCGGCGCTCCTCAATATGATCCGAGAGATTGGCGAGTCTTCATAGACAGTAGCAAGCGCTCTTTGAAGAGTGTGCTCATCCACAACAGGAACGAGTTCGCCTCAATTCCTCTTGCGCACTCCACAACTCTCAAAGAGAAATATGAAGCAGTCAAGTACGTGCTCGACAAAATCCAATATGAGCAGCACCAATGGCTCATCTGCGTCGACCTTAAGATGGTGAACTTTCTACTTGGTCAGCAGTCCGGGTACACAAAGTACCCATGCTTTATATGTAAGTGGGACAGTCGAGACAGAGCCCAGCACTATGTGAAGAAAGAGTGGCCGGTACGAGAGCAGTTAGTACCTGGGGCGAGCAACATCATAAACGAACCTCTTGTTGACCGGGAAAAGGTTTTGTTCCCACCGCTTCACATCAAGCTTGGGTTAATGAAACAGTTCATGCACGCTCTGGACAAGGATGGGAGGTGCTTCAACTACCTGTGGCGAGCCTTCCCTGGAGTGACCATTGAGAAGCTGAAGGCCGGCATTTTCGATGGCCCACAGATACGGCAGCTCATCAAGGACACAGAGTTCGAAAACTCCATGAACACGCTAGAGTGCGCCGCCTGGAGGTCGTTTGTGCAGGTGGTGAACAACTTCCTGGGGAACAAGAAGGCAGCAAACCACGCCACACTCATCAACAGCATGATAAAGAACTTCCAAAACCTCGGGTGTTTGATGAGTATAAAGATGCATTTCCTGTTCTCACACATGGAGAAGTTTCCTGAAAACCTTGGTGCGGTCAGCAACGAGCAGGGAGAAAGGTTCCATCAGGACATGCGTCAAATGGAGGAGAGGTACCAGGGGAGGTGGGACGCAGTCATGCTCGCGGACTACTGCTGGTCGCTGAAGAGAGACAACCCAGCAGCTGCTCACACACGGAATTCGAGGAAACGGCGATTTACGCCGTGAACTCCGAACTTTTGTGTCACGTAACGCTCATGTACATGTATTAAGCTTATCAAATGTAATCGAGTATATAAAAAAATGAATGAATTTGGATACGTTGACTTTTATTTCCCCAGGAAAACGGAAAAACCGAATTTTTATGATCCGCAGAAATTGGGTTTTTGGACGAAAAATAGTTTTTTTCTTAAATGTCTGTAGCGAACAATCCTGACCTGATTGAGAAAAACCAAGGGCATTTTCGGACTCGGAGCATCACAATTAGTCTAATTCCGCTGGAAAACCCTGGACGATTTAAAAAACAAAAATTTTTGTTACCCAGTGTAATCATTACAGCATCTTACTTAGGTATTTATCTAAATGATTCTTAAAGCTTCGAACTGAACTACATTGCACTACCTGTGCAGGAAGTTTATTCCATTCATTAACTACACGGTTGGCAAAGTTGTTTCTACCTACTTCCAAATTGAATCTATTTCCGGACAGTTTGAGACCATTGTTTGTCTGATTCTCATTCAATGTGAAAATTTGGTCACTTTTGATGTTGTCAATTCCCTTTAAAATCTTAAAGACCTGTATCAAGTCACCTCTGAGTCTACGCTTTTTTAGGGAAAACAGATTCATGTGCTTAAGTCGATTTTTGTATGATTTATTTTTGATATTTGGAATCAGTTTTGTGGCTCGCCGTTGTACTTTTTCTAGTCTGTCAATGTCTTTAATGAGATTCGGTGACCATACGGAAACAGCATATTCCAAATGTGGACGAACTAACGATTTATATAGCTTGTTAATGAGTGATGTACTTTTGAAATCAAAAGATCGCGCAATCAATCCCAGAATCTTATTTGCTTTCTCAGAGGCTGAAATACACTGCTTGGATGATTTGAGGTCGTTACTGATAATTACGCCGAGATCTTTTTCACTATCCACTTTTGTTAACGAATTTCCAAATAACTTGTAATCGTACTTAGTTATTTTTACCTATGTGCATTACCTTGCATTTACTTGTGTTAAATTTCATTAGCCACTTTTCAGACCATTGCTGTAATTGATCTAAATCTTCTTGAATATCTAATTGGTTTGAGTGATCATTTGCCACTCCGCACAGTTTTGTATCATCAGCAAATTTGGAAACAGTAGATTTTAGTCCATGGTCTATATCATTTATATATACTATGAATAGAAGTGGTCCAAGAACGGAACCCTGAGGAACTCCACTTGCAACACTTTTCCATCCAGAAGTTTTTCCATTTAAAACAACTCTGTTTTCGACCTTTCAACCAATTACTAGTCCAGCCTAATAGGCTACCACTTATTCCATGCAAAGCTAATTTAGTAAGTAGTCTTTCGTGTGGGACGGTATCAAAAGCTTTTGCAAAGTCTAGATATATTAAATCTATATTGTTTCTTTTGTCATAATTCGAGATAACTGTGTTGTAGAATTCGACTAAGTCACGCAAGAACGTTTCCGTCTGAAACCATGCTGGCTATCATTTATCAAACGGTTACTTTCTAAATGATATTCGATAGCATCTCTGATGATAGTTTCCATTATTTTTCCTACGATCGAAGTCAAACTTATAGGCCTATAGTTATTTGGTTTCTTTTTGTCACCTTTTTTGAATATGGGAGTAACGTTAGCTAGCTTCCATTCTCTTGGGATATCTCCGGATATGATGGATTTCTTGAAAATAATTTCTAATGGAACAACAATCTCATTTTTCATTTCCTTTAAGATTCTTGGATGCCAACCGTCAGGCTCTGGTGTTTTATTAACTTTGAGTTTGTCTATACACCTTTTAATTTTTTCTTTTGTTATATTTACCGTAGTGAGTAAGTTTACCCCAGACTTTTCACAGGTTTCAGTTTGGAATTCACTTTGAGGTGTTTCGTTTACGAATACCGAGCTAAAATGATTGTTTAAGATATTACACATTCCTTCATTTGAATATTCAAGTTGACCGTCAGCAGATAATAGTGGACCAATGTGATTCCTAACAACCTTTTTATCTCTAATGTAACTATAGAATTCTTTGGGATTCTCTTTGGATTTATCAGCGATGTTCATTTTGTATTGTCGTTTTCTTGTTCTTATTGTCTTTTTTAAATCTCTCTGTATTGATACATAACTTTCATAGTCATTAGATGCACCCGAGCACTTATATTTCTTATAAGCCTGTCTCTTTTTAGCAATACTTTTTTCAGTTTCTTTGTCGAGCCACTTTGGGCGAGCCTGATTTGGGGGACGTCTGTCCTTAAAAGGAATGTAAGTTTGAATCATCTTAGTGAGCGTATTTTGAAATATTTCCCACATCTGATCTACAGGCCTTTCGTTTAATTTTGCCTCCCAATCTGTAAGCTGAAGCTCCTGACGTAGTTCTATGAACTGAGCTTTACTGAAATCGGGTATTTTAGAAGCACAAGTATCTATTCTAAAATTGTTTAGGAGTTTGAATCTGACTAAATTGTGATCGCTATTTGCAACAGATTCACCGACTTCTACATCAGTTACCATGCTTTCGCGGCTAGTGATCAATAAATCGAGCAAGTTTCCATATCTTGTGGGCTCTTTTACATGCTGAATTAAGTAATTGTCACCAAGAAAATCAATCAAGCGACTACCTATATGGCCATGTTCAAGGGTCATCCAATCAATGTCAATAAAATTGAAATCACCCATTATCAATAAATCCCGGTTGCAGAAACTAGACAGTTCTTGAAATAACAGTTTGTCGTCTGCTAGTGATAATGTCTTTGGCCTATATATTACACCTATATTCATTTTTTGTCCATTTGTTTGGGTTAACTCAACCCACAAACTGTCATATGCATCCTGTTTCACTTTCTCTAAAACACAAGCATGAACATTGTTTTTAACGTACAATAGAACACCCCCACCTTTCTTGTGGTTTCTATCCTGATGAAAGTGTTTAAATCCCGCAATATTAAATTCAGCTTCGAACTCTGTACCATTTAACCATGTCTCAGTTATTCCTATCATATCGAGATTTTCGCTTTTGACATGCGCCTGTATTTCTTGAAATTTGTTCCTAATACTACGAGCATTAAAGTACATAGTTTTAAGAAACTCGTGATTATTTCTTTTTGACACATTTTGAGTTTCAATATCATGTCTTATATTATCATTTATGCCTTGCTCTATATTATTATTATTTGGTCCTTCATTGACATTCAATGCCTCATTAATATTTCTCCTATCAAAATTAACATTTCCCCCATCACGGACATCTGGTCGATTACGGTCATCCGATCTATTTTGTACATTTTGTCCCCCTACGTCACCGTGATTCACGCCGGCCTCCCGTCGTTCAGTGACATCATGTCCGGCATCCCTTTCTAAAATTATATTTTGTCCTCCAGTGACATTATATCCTACCGTGATATTTTTTCCTCCACTATAATTACATCCCATCGTGATCTTTTGTCTTCCACTGTCATTACATCCTATCTTGATATTTTGGCCTTCATTGACATTCTGTCCGGTATCTCTTCCTAAAATTATATTTTGTCCTTCACTGACATTATATCCTACCATGATATTTTCTCCTCCATTATCATTACATCCTATCGTGATATTTTGTTCTCCACTATCATTATTTCCCATCGTGATCTTTTGTCCTCCACTGTCATTACATCCCATTGTGACATTTTGTCCTATGACATTACATCCTCATCACTGTTCCTTTTTTATCCCTTTATTTTTGTAGTTTTACTTTTTGCTAGTTTTCCTGTGTTTGTTAACATTTCTGCTATTCTCTGTGAATTAAGTTTTACTTTAAGAGGTCTATTCTTTTCTTCAGAATATTTGCCCATCTTATGGATATCTTCTATTGCCTTATCATGATCTTGGCCTTCCTCCTGTATTTCTTTTAGTATTTCTGTCACTATATTCTTCTCTTTTATACTTTTTTTTTTTTTTTTGTCTATTGTGTCTCTTACCCAATCTTTTTTCTTTTATTACTTCTATTACTGTGTCCTTTGTACTTTTGTTCATTTTTTCTTTGACAATTTCTTTAAATAGTATTTTTTTGGTTTTCTTTGTCTTCATTCATTTGGTTTTTTATTTCCATCATGTTTGATTTTTTGTTTTCACCAACTTTGCCTGTCTCTATTAATATTTTTTCATTGACTTCCCTCAACAAAGTTTCATTTTTAATTGGCTTCATTTTTCATCTTTTCATTATTATTTTTTACTTTAGCCAGTTCCTTTTTCATTTCTTCCAATTCCCTAATACTGCATTTTCCTTCCTCAATTCACTCACTTCTTTGTATAATTGGTTATGTTCCCTTTTCCATTCAACAATATCCCTTTTCATTTCAAATATTTCTTGGCTTATTAGTATTTTTTTGAGGTCAAAGCCTCTTTCTGTTCTGAATCCATGGAGTGATTCGTCTTCATATCTGGGGCTATGTCACATATTTTCTTTCTAACTACTCCCAAAGGCATTTGTATCTACTCATGTCTAATCTTCTTTTAGTTGTCTCTGCGTAAGTTGGTTTATCATCCATTTACCTTCTTTTTTCTATTCTTGTTACACTAATTACTTTTCTACATCACTGTACCACTCTTCATAGCCCCCTCCAATCTGTTTGCCTTACCTTACCATCATGCCATATCCTCTTGGACTTTGGCAACCATGGAGCGCCACCGTTTACGGTCCCTAGTTACTTGTAACATCTGTGCTGGTTTGAGTTGTTTTCTTGTTGCCCTCATCAGCCCGTCCATATACTTCTCCCTCTGCTTTCCTCTTGCTCTCCTTCCCTCCACCATTCCTGTCATCACCACTTCTTCCAACCCTTCCCTCCGGTCCTGGAGCTGCAGCGTCTACGTCGTGGGACCACCCCCCAACCCCAAGAGTTGGGGGCCAAACGGCAGCAACTACCCCTGGCCACCGGCTCTACGCAGGTGGCACCGATCCCCAAGAGGAGCTACGCCTACCTTGGGGAGTACCACAATCCTTTTTCCCAACATGCAATATTACGTTTTTTCTGCACCAAGGGGTGATTTTCCAGCGATCACCCCTCTTCTACTTTTAGCTGGAGATGTAGAGAGCAATCCTGGGCCCACCACAAAATACACATGCCCAACATGCTCTAAACCCATTACTTCGAGCAGACAGACAAAGGGCTCAGTTCAGTGCAATATGTGCAAAAACTGGGCCCACCTCACTTGTACAACACTTGCAAAAACTGGGCCCACCTCACTTGTACAACACTTGCTGACACAAACCAATACACAAACACTTGGACATGTTCTACCTGCCCTCCAGTAACTCCACTCCCACCTCCCCAACCACAGCCAGCACCCTCACCCACTCACAATTTCCCTCTGCCCTTACCCCCGATTAGTACTCCCCTTCCTTTGTCCCCGATCTCTCCTTTCCACCCCTCTGACCCAGATCCTACACCTTCCCCACTACCACCCCAACCTCAGCCCCAAACGGCAACATACAACACATACAAAACACACATCAACATATTACAACACAACATTGACAGTATTAACACGAAAAAACATGAACTTGAACACTTAAACGACACAACATACACATTGCGATTTTACAAGAAACAAAACTAAGACACTCACACAAAACACCATCATTTCATAATTACACCACCATCAGACAAGACCGGACTGACGGCTATGGCGGTGGACTCATCACCCTGATCCACCACTCCATCTGTTTTGTGGACACAAGTGCCACAACCAAAATTCTCCTCCCTACCACAGATAACACAACAGAAATCCAATCCATTCGAATCCGCACAGGCAACAAATCAACACTGACAATAGTTAACATGTACATCCCCAATCATCCCCCACAGTTCCAGACACCTTCAGGCCTCATTTTAGCCAACTAGCCTCAATCCCCAACCTGATCATGGGTGGAGACTTCAACGCCAAGTCGTCTGCCTGGTATGTCGACAACCCTGACACAGACAGAGGGCTTGATATACAGACTCAGTTTGACTCATTGACTATCATGAACAACACACATAATCATACACATATCCCACACCAAGCCCTCTACACTCCCTCCTCTCCTGATATCACCTTTTGCTCCCCCTGCCTAACCCCAACAACATCATGGAGAGTGGTCGGAACCCTTGGCTCTTACCACCTTCCAATCATCATCACCACCAAAACAAGATGCACCCCAGTCGGCCACAGACACACTTACACCAATTACAAGAGAGCTAACTGGGAAGCTTTTACTGAAGAGACAGAACAACATTTTGAAACACTTCACAGTACTCCAATCACAAACATAAACAATGCTGTGCACACTTTTAATACAATCATACAAAATGCAGACAAGAGATACATCCCTAGAGGCAACAGAAAATCACACAACCCCAACTTCACACCAGAAATCCAAAGCCTCATCAGACAACGTGACACACTTAAACACGGTACCCCCACACCTATCCCTCAAAACATAGCAGACCAAATACAAACACTAAACACTGTGATTGCCAATAAAATACATGAACAAAAAACACAAAATTGGCAAAACTTTATCAATACACTTGATCACAAAACAAACACCAGCAAATTGTACAAAACACACAACAGCATTACACTATCCAACAGTAACACTACACGCTCTCACGCAGCAATAATAACAACAACAGATAATCTACCCTGAAACAGACAACAAGCAAACGCACTTACGTCATTTTGCACAGACAAGCCATCTCACTTCTCACCCTGACGACCGACACACCATTCGACGTAAGAAAGACTTTCCCACAGACTCGGACTATATACCCTTCATAGACAGTCGGACAAAACTCATAATACATAGTCTCAAGCACTCATCTGCCTGTGGCCCTGATAACATAAGCAACATCCACCTAAAACACATTGGACCACAAGGTATACACGCACTCACAAACATTGCAAACTACAGCTATTCACACAACACTATACCCGACATCTGGAAGCATGGTAAAATAATCACCATTCCAAAACTGAACAAAGACCCAACAATCCCAACATCGCACCGTCCAATCACACTTCTCTGCACCCCCTCTAAAGTCATTGAACGCCTAATACTTAAACTCGTCACACCACATATTCCCCTTGCTGACTCACAACACGGTTTTAGGCCACTACACTCCACAAACACTCTTCTGACAAACCTCACACAAAGAATTTTAGATGGCATTAATTCAGATAGGCCCCACCAAAGAACACTTCTTATAACATTAGACATTAGTAAAGCTTTTGATGCTATCCCCCGCCACAACCTAACAAATAAAATATATAACACAGACATGCACAATAACACCAAAAGATGGCTGGCCAATTATCTGGCAGGTAGGAATGCTTACGTGTCATATAATGGCCAATCATCGCACATCAGAAACATTAAGAACGGAGTACCACAAGGCTCGGTTCTATGATTTCTATCCCCCACACTATTTAATCTATACATGCATGACTTACCCACGCCAGACACCTCAGAAATACAAATCTCTTCCTACGCAGACGACATAACAATCACATGCACACATCGTAACACAGACAAAGCTGCAGAAATAATCCAGCCATACCTTGACACACTCAACACATGGTTCATCACAAACAGACTCAAAATAGCTCCAACCAAATCTACAGCAACACTTCTCACCAACTGGACAAAGGAACACAAATACATACCTCATCTCTACATCAAAAACACTCTAATACCACACACATACACACCGAAAATTCTTGGTGTAACATACGATACATCCATGTCTTTCAAACAACACATCACAAACATAAAAAACAAATGCACACCCAGACTTAACGCACTTAAGTCAATCACTGGAACAACATTTGGACAAAACAAAGAAACTAATATAACAATATACAAACAATGCATACGCTCAGTGTTGAATTATGCAAGTCCTGCATGGGCTCCTAATCTCAGTGAGACACACCACAACACCCTTCAAATCATACAAAACAAAGCCCTAAAAACAATTACAGGCTGCACAAATACAACACCTACAGACCATTTACACCATGAAACAAAAGTCCTCAAAGTCAAGGACCACCTCGACATGAGAGGCACACAAACACTTGCCGCAGCCACCACAAACACATTACACCCGCTACACTACATAGCAGAACCCAAACACACCAAGAAACATTAAAACAACACCCAAAGACCTTTATCACGCACAGATACTCTCTTCTCTTCCTCCACAACCACCAAATACCAGCCTCCGGAAACATATTCATAATCATATCACTCACCGCTCCATTAACACACTGAAAGACAACACACTGCTGCATGCCAGACCCCCTGATATCCACCCTTCTGAATCCTCTCTCCCATGAAAGGACAGAGTCCACCTGGCCAGACTGCGATGCGGTCACCACCCAGCACTTCTAAGCTACCAGAAGAGGCTGGATGACCGCGTTGTTAACAGCTGCCCAGGATGTAACACTTCACCCCATACCATACAACACATAATGGAAGACTGCATTATACACAATCATGCACGCAAACAACACAACATACGCTCTATAAAGGATTTGTGGGAAAACCCAGTTTCGGCTATGGCATTCCTTGGGGAGACAGGACTGCTCGGACAGACAGTCTAGGGATCGACAACAACAACAACAACAACCCTTCCCTCCGCACTATATGTTCTAAGAATCGCAACTGTCTTTTCCTTATTGTTGTCATTAATTCCCTATCTGTCTCCATTTTTCTCAATACTTCTTCATTTGTTTTCTTCGCTGTCCATGGTACTCTTAATACTCGTCTCCATATCCACCTTTCTGCTGCTTCTAAGTTTTACTGCAATTATTTGCTGATTGTCCTCGCTTCTTAACCATATAATAGTGTTGACCTAGTGTAGGCCTTATGGTCTTTTGCAGTCTCCTTTATTTCTTATGTTCTTATGTTCTTATATAAATGTTTTAACTATATAAATGTTTTAACTATATAAATGTTTTAACTGTTCTTCTCCTTATATCTGTAGACATTTTCTTGTTTGTTAAGACCCCTTTCATTTTCTGAAACGTGCTTTTAGCTATTGCTATCCTTGATTTTATTTCTTTTTCGCATCTACAATCTTCTGTCAATATGCTTCCCAGGTACGAAAATTTGGTTACTTGTTCTATTCTTCTCCATGCTATTTGTACTTGCACTCTTGGTGGATCTGTTTTACTGGCCACTAGTATTTTAGTTTTCCCCATATTTACATTTAAACCTTTCTCCTCACTAGCTCTTACGGTTACATTCAATAGATGTTGCAGTTTTTCTTCTGAGTCAGCCACCAATAACGTGTCATCAGCATATCTGATATGATTTATATTATATCCTCCAATTTTAATCCCTTCCATTCCCTCTAATTCCCTAAGGATCATCTCCTTATATAAATTAAATAAATCTGGAGACCTAACACAGCCTTGACACACTCCCCTCTTTATAGCTTGAAATTCTGTTCTTCCTCCCCGTACCCTCACTGCCGCTCTTTGCTTCCAATACAAATTTCTGATGATACCCGTGTCTTTGCTATTTATATCCACTCTTTCCAAAAATATTTATCAAATCTTCATGTCTTACCCTATCAAATGCCTTCTTGTAGTCAACAAAGCAAAGATATACATTTTGTTGTTTTTCTATCATCCTCTCCATAATCGTTCTTATTATAAAAATTGCATTTGCTGTTCCTTTCCCTTCTATGAAACCAAATTGCTCCCATGAAACTTGTTCTCTCACTTTATTTCTTATTCTATTTAAAACTATCCTTAATATAATTTTGGTTATTTGATTCATGATACTGACTGTGCGATGTTTACTACATTCCATTGTTCCGTTTACCTTTGGTAGTGGTATAAAAATCGAGTTACACATATTTTCCGTTATTGTACCCTTTTCGTAAATTTGATTTATTAGATTAGAGAGTTTTCTTGTTGCAAAATCCCCTAATGCCTCTAACATTTCAATCATCACACCATCCTCACCCATGGCTTTCCCTTTTTTCATTTTCTTCATTGCAAATTTCACTTCCTCTTCCATTATTTCTTCCCCATCTAGATGTCTATAATTTTCCTCTTCTCTTCCTTGTCTGTCGTCCTCAAATAGGTCTCTTACATACTCCCATCCATGTTTAATATCCTCCTCGTCCATTAAAACCTTTCCTTCTCTATCTTTGATTGCCCCCCCCCCCCATTACTCCCCTTTCTCTTGGTAATTTCTCTAATCTTATCATACATCATTTTAGAATCCCTTTTTTCAAGGTCCTCAATTTCCCTACATTGTTCATCAAGCCAACTCTCCTTGGCATCTATACACTTCTTTTTGATTTGTCTATTAAGTTCTCGATATTCATTTCCATCCCTATTTTTAGCTTCTCTTCTCTTATCCATTAGTTCAAATATTTCCTCTGTTATCCATTTGTTTTTCCTCCTATTTTCAGGAAATACCTTTTTATTTCCCTCTTCTATTGCTTCACATAACCTTTGCCACTGAAACCCTGGATCATTTACATCCCCTTCTTCTCACAGCACTTCATATTTATTTTCTACTGTAACCAAATACCTCTGTTTCAAGTCTTCGTCCTTTCTCAACACACTTACTTCTCTTCTCGGTTTCCCCATCTCCTTTCTTAATTTCTTCAATTTTATTCTAATATCTGCAACAACTGGCACATGATCACTATTACAATCTGCTCCTGGGTATGTTTTTACCTTTATCACTGCATTTCTAAATCTTCTGTTGATAGTAAAATAGTCTATTTGATTTCTTGCTGTATCTCCTGGTGCCTTCCATGTCCATAGCCTTCGTGGATGTTGCCTAAAGGATTACAAAGGCGGAGCATGCCGACAGGAGAACTTTTGATCCATATCTAGGTCGGATGCAAAAAAAAATCATATTAATAATAAAATTATAAAAACTATAATAATGTAAATAACTAATAAAGTACATAAATAAATGCATAGGTGTAGTTAAATAATAAACAAACAGGTAAATAGTAAATAATAATAAATTGACATATAACTAATAATAAATTAAAATCAGACAGACAAAAGATAAAAAAAAAAAACAAATAATATAATATAAATTATAATCATTACAGAATCTTACTTAGGTATTTATCCAAATGATTCTTAAAGCTTCGAACTGAACTACATTGCACTACCTGTGCAGGAAGTTTATTCCATTCATTATCTACATGGTTGGCAAAGTTGTTTCTACCTACTTCCAAATTGAATCTATTTCCGGACAGTTTGAGACCATTGTTTCTTGTCTGATTCTCATTCAATGTGAAAATTTTGTCACTTTTGATGTCAATTTCCTTTAAAATCTTAAAGACCTGTATCAAGTCACCTCTGAGTCTACGCTTTTTTAGGGAAAACAGATTCATATGTTTTAGTCGATTTTTGTATGATTTATTTTTTATATTTGGAATCAGTTTTGTGGCTCGCCGTTGTACTTTTTCCACGTATTCATTACTATTTGTTGATGTTCTGTGCACCAGCTTATCCATCTTTCTCCCCTGTCATTTCTCTCCTAACCCAAATGGCCCCACAATCTCTTCTTCTCCACCTGAACCCACTTTTGCATTTACATCACCCATAACTATCTTAACCTCTTGATTTCCACATTGTTCCATTGCTTGATCTAACTTGTCATAGAAATCATCCACTATCCTTTCCTCTGCTTCTGCTGTGGGAGCATACACCTGTATTAAACATATGTCAAAAGGTTTTCCCCTGAGTTTGACCAAGAGCACTCTGTCTGACACTACCCAGAATCCCTTCATAGTACCAGCAACCTTTTTGTTCATCATTATTCCTACCCCTTTTTCTGCTCCTTCACCTCCAGAATATACAAATACTCCATGCTCATTTTTCACCTCTCCCACTCCTGGCCAACCTAACTTCACTAAGCCCCATAATATCTATCTTCATTCTGTTCATTTCTCTCCATACCCCATAATATTTCCCGCTTGGTGTAATGTTCGGACATTCCACGTAGCCATTCTCAACTTTTCTTTGGTTACAACAGTCGCCGGATAACGATCAGAAACTGCCTGCTGTACACTATGTTCCCGACCAAGCGAGGTAATCTCCCTCCTTACTGGAAAAAGACTCCCATTCACGCTGTTCACTTCATTTACTGTGGTTTTGCTCCATAGTTAATCTTGGATAAATACATAGTAAGGGCTCCAATCCTTTTTTACGGTGACTGGCCGATTGCCATTTACATGCCTGGTTCGCCCTAGATGTGTCACCCATCTTGCTATCTCACTAAACTCACCGCAGTCTTCTGACAAGTATAGTACATATACTGAGCTTGCTGTTCTAGTCTTCATCTAGTAGAGCTGGCACTGCTCCATACCACAGTGTGTGGCGCCCCTCACTTGGTTTAGCCCATCAACCGAGAAGGTTGCCCGGGGTGTGGCCACTGTCCTAGACTAACAGCTACTAGGAGCCACAAGTGAGAGTTGGGGTGAAAAGTGCTGACCAGGTGCACGAAGCCTTCCCTTAGGATGCGGCTGCTTCCTACCCTAGGTGCTACAGCTCCAACCCACCCCCCTACACCCCCAGCTCCAACCGACCCCCCCTACACCCCCAGCTCCAACCCACCCCCCTATACCCCCAGCTCCAACCCCCCCCCCTATACCCCCAGCTCCAACCCACCCCCCTACACCCCCCGATCTGTTTACAACTAGGTAAATCGCCAATTTTCGGTGTATATTTACCTAGTTGTATTATACGGGAAGGGAGCTATTCTCGTGGTGACCAGTCTGTATCTTTCAGCATCAAGTTTATTCTTAAAATCATGAATAGTATTTGCATACACTGTTTTTTTTTTATCTAAGTTATTCCATATATCCAGCATTCTGTGTGGGAAACTATTCTTTTTCCTATCTCTTCTATAGTTGTCCTTTTTGAGTTTCTTTTCATGACCTCTTGTTTTTCCATTGTCATTTATTAGTAAATCTTTTCTGTCAAGGATTTCCATTACTTTCATGATTCTATATATAGTCAATAGATCACCTCTTTCTCTTTTTTGCTCTGGTGTTGGTAGTTCTAGTTTCGATAATCTTTGTTCGTATGTTAATTTGGAAAGAGCTGGTGCCAACTTTGTTTTTGCTCTCTGTATTCTTTCTAGTTTCCTTATATTCTTTTTAGTACTGGGTGCCCATAGTGTCGCTGCATATTCCAGTTTTGGTCTAATCAATGTGACTAATATATATTTTTTTTTTTATAATTTCTTCATCCAAATATTCAAATGCCACTTTCATTGACCTTAGTAGGTTGTATGTTTCACCTACTATTTTGTTTATATGTCTGTCCGGTGTCATGTCATTGCTGATTATCACTCCAAGGTCCCTTTCCGAGTGCATTTTTTTTTTTTTTTTCATTTTCACCAATTTTGTAATTTTTTGAAATTCTGTTTTTGCTTTTACCAATCTCCATTATGCTACACTTCTTGATATTAAAGTTCACCTCCCACTTTTGAGTCCATTTCCAGATTGTGTCCAGGTCTGATTGTAATGAGTCACAGTCCTGTGTTGATACTTTCTTTAATATTTTTGCATCATGTGCAAAGAAATTCATATAACATTCAACTCCTTCATCCATGTCATTTACGTATATGGCAAACATGATTGGAGCCAGTACTGACCCTTGTGGTACACCACTTATCATTTCTTCCCATTTTGAGTATTTGTCTCTAATTACTACCCTCATTTTTCTCCCAGTCAGGAAGTCTTCCATCCATTTTAATAAATTACCTGCAATGCCACCTATCGATTCTAATTTTCCTGTTAATTTTTTGTGTGGTACTTTGTCAAATGCCTTTTGTAGATCTAGATAGACATAGTCTGCCCATCCATCTCATCTATTATATCTATTATTCTCGAATAGAAGCAGATTAGATTTGTTGTACATGATCTTTCTTGTCTAAATCTAAATTGGCTTGGGTTTAGCATAGATTTTTCTTCCAGATGTTTAACCCATCTGCTTTTAATCACTTTCACATATTTTAACTACTGTGCTTGTTAGGGAGACTGGTCTATAGTTAGTTGGATCTTCCTTACTTCCTCCGTTATATATTGGTACAGTGTTTGCGTTTTTCCAGTCTTGTGGTACTTTTCCTTCTTTGAGCGAGTATTTTATTATCGTGTGTATTTTATCTGTTAGTTCCTCCACGCATTCCTTCAGTATCCAATTTGCAATTCCATCTGGACCATGCAATTTTCTAATATCTAGGTTTTTTATTTGGTCACTGATTTCCTTTTTTGTTATGGTTATTTCCTTCATTAGGGAGGATTTCTGTTTCTCTATTCCTTCACAGTTAGGTGAGTTCTCAGTTTTGAAAACCGATTTGAAGTGGTTACTCGTAACTTCTGCCATTTCTTGTTCTTTTGTGTATTCACGACTTCCTTTGCATAGTTTTTCTATTTCTTGTTTGTTTTTCAGTTTACCATTCACATATCTGTAAAATAACTGGCTGATCCTTACATTTTTCTGTAATTTCCTTTTCATAATTTCTTTTCTACCCTGTGTATTTTTACATAATCATTTCTTAGTTTGATGTATGTTTGCCATTTGCTTTTTTTTTTTTTTTATCCTTGGCCTCACTACATTTTTTGTTGTACTAGTTTTTTATGTATATTCTTTCTTGCTTTTGTTGTGGAACATATTTGATCACACCCTCATTATAAATTTCCTTTAGTATATTCCATTTCTCTTCCATCTTAGGTCCATTTGCTCTTTTAATTCGAATTCTATTAGTACATGGTCACTCTTTCCTAATGATGTTTTGTATTCTATTCTGTCTACAATTCCGGGTTATGATGTGAGTACTAGATCCAGTCTCGAAGGTTCCTCATTGTTTCTGTATCTGGTATTTTCCTTTATCCATTGGGTCAATGTGTATTCAATGGTCATATCAAGTTGCATGCTGCCCCATATGTCCTCTCCACCCCTCACTGTGTGTGTATTTTACCTAGTTGTATTTTACCTGACGAGCTATGCTCGTAGTGACCCATTTTCATATTTCTCCACATCCAGTTTATTCTTAAAATCGTATATAGTTTTGGCACTCACTGTTTCTCCATTTAGTTTGTTCCAGATATCAATCACTCTATGTGGGAAGTTATTCTTTATTAGGTCTCCTCTGTTACTGTCCTTCTTTAGCTTCTTTTAGTGTCCTCTTGTTTCTCTTCTGTCCCACTTTAATAAGTCATCTCTATCAAGAATTTCCATCCCTTTCATTATTCTGTAAATGCTCAAATCACCACTTTCTCTTCTCTGTTCCAGTGTTGATAGATGTAATTTCTCTGATCTTTGTTCATATGTTAGATTTGACATTGTAGGTGCCATTGCGGACGACACTGTGCTTGTGGCAGGATCGGAGGAGGGATTGAGGAAGTTGGTGGCAGAGTTTGGGAGAGTATGTGATAGGAGAAAGCTAAAGATAAATGTGGTAAAAGTAAGGTGATGAGATGTACAAGGGGTGAAAGTGGCAGTAGACTGGAAGTGAGCATTAAGGGAGAGCGACTGGAGGAAGTGGATAGTTTTAGATACTTGGGTGCAAATGTGGCAGGAAAAGGTGGAGAGAAGGTGGAGGTAGAATGTAGATTGAGAGAAGCGAGTAAATGCCTTGGTGGATTAAAGAGTGTAATGAGGAATAGACATTTGGGAATGGATGCTAAGAGGAGACTATATGAAGGAGTGATTGTGCCAACAGCACTGTATGGGGCCATGGAACATAAGAGAAGAAGAGAGGAGTTTGAATGTGTTTGAGATGAGGTGTCTGAGAAGTATGATGGGGGTTACTAGGCTAGATAGAGTGAGAAATGAGGAGGTGAGGAGAACAGGGGTGGAAAAGGAGCTGGGAGATAGGGTTGATGAAAGAATATTAGGATGGTTTGGACACATGGAAAGAATGAGTGAAGAAAGACTAGTAAAAGGGGTATGGAAGGCAGATGTGGAGGGAGTGAACATGAGGGGACGTCCTAGGATGAGGTGGATGGATGGGGTGAAGGGGGCTTTGGGGAAGAGGGGAATGTCAGTTGAGGAAGGACGGGAGAGGACAGAAGAAAGGGGTGAATGGAGAATGGTTGTATATGTATGATGTGATTGCATGAGGTGGAATGGGTGGGGGTGGGTGGGGGGTGAAGCGGCCTTGCTGTGGATGTGCTGTGTCTTGCGACACTGCTTCTGACCCAGGGCAGTGGACAAGGTGCAGGGATGACCCTTTATCCAGGAGGTGCTCAGATAAGAGGGAGGGTGGAGGGTTGTGGAGTGTATTCAGGGATGGAATGGGTGGAAATGATTTTATGCCTTTCCCTTTTTGGCTACCTCCCTTGTAAGGAGGAAAAAGCCTTGGTATATGTATATGTATGTAGGTGCCATTTTTGTTGCTGCTCTTTGGATTCTTCCTAATTTTCTTATGTTCTTCTTTGTGCTAGGTGCCCACAGTGTTGCAACATATTCTAGTTTAGGTCTTATGAGTGTAACCACTATTTTAACCATCTCATCCATGTAGTCGAAGCCCACTTTCATTGATCTTAAGTTAAAAGTGTCTCCAAATAATATATTGACATGTTTATCAGGTGTCAAATCACTTGAGATGATTACTCCCAGGTCCCTTTCTGAAACAACTTTTTTTGACTTCTTTGTTTCCATGCCTTTTCCTTTTTGGCTACCTCCCTTGTAAGGGGGAAAGCCTTGGTATATGTATGTATGTATGATAGTCTAATTTTGGTTTTTCCAAATTCCATTATGCTACATTTCTTAATGTTGAAGTTCTTTAAATAGTATAGTATAGTGTGTGTGTGTGTTATTGATATTTTTGTGGGTGTAACCACCATGGAAGATGGACTAACAAAACAGAGCACTTTTGTATATTTGCATTTTCAGTGCTGGTACAAACAAGAAATTGCTGTAGGAAGAAAAAACTTAGAAATATGACAATAAGCCATGGTGAAGAACCATCTCAGAGGTAGTAAAAGAGGTACACATGGTTACCCCTACTGCTACCTCCAAGTTCCTTCTTCACCACGGCTTATTCTATCATGTTTCTGTAAGTTTTTTCATCCTATTGTAATTTGTTTGCACCAGCACTGAAGATGTAAATATATAGGAAAATGCTCTGCTTTTTTAGTCTATATTTCATGGTGGTTACTCCTACATTTGTGATCACCTAATTATATTGCATACATATATAATTTATATACACACACACACACACACACACACACACACACACACACACACACTTCAACGAACGGACGGCTTGGAAGACGTTCTGAAGAAAATTGAAGTTTTGTGGATCCCAATGCAAAGAGAAGTGCCTATTGTATTTACAGGGTGGGGGGAAATTGCTCGTGGGGTAGTAGGAAAGTAGGGAAAGAGGAGAAGGGGAGGGATTGCTGAGGGAAATGGAAGGAAATGAGGAAGGAGTAGACTTGGCCCAGGCAGACAGGCGAAAGGTAAACAAAAGGCCCCCCCGATCAGCTGAGCGACGATGAAATGTCTAATAAAAATGTAAAGATTAGAAGTATAGAGAAGAGCAATACAGTAGAAAGTGATGAGAATATTTTCCAGGGATTTAAAGAGGGGGGGGGGACACAAACCCCCCCCTGACTGACAAGACTAGAAGAGAAGGTCGATAAGATGATAGAGGACTTGGAGTGTAGGTTCGGTCATGTTAACAACATTCTACAAAGAGTTGAAAAATTGGAAGAACTAGAGAAGGCGAACAAAAACTTAACTGATGAAATAGAAAACCTGAAAAGACAGTTAAAAGAAGTAAAGGTGGAGAATGAGGAATTGAAGAGGAATAGTAAAGAAAACAGAGAGGGATGGAAGTCGATAAAAGAAAACAGTAAAGTTGCATTTACTGATATAATTAAACAGCAAATGAGAGAACAAACTGAAGACTCAGTTATTAAAGTGATGAGACAGAAGGAGAATATAGTAAGAGACTTAGCTAACAAAAAGAAATGTATAATTATATTAGGAATGGAAGAGAAACATAACCCAGATAGAACCTCAAGAACCAATGAGGAAAATGAAAAAGTAAGCAGTTTACTAAAACTAGTTCAGGAAGATGAACCAGAAATTATGAAGGAAATTGAGGAAAAATTCAGGCTCGGAAAGTATAGTACAGATAAGACCAGACCAATTAAGATTAAATTCAGGTCACAAACGACGGCAGAGACTATCTTATCCAAAACAGGGAAACTAGCAACAAGTGAACAATATAAAAAGGTATGGATAAAAAGGGAAATGAATAAAGAGGAAAGAGAGGAAGAAAAGCAGAAAAGACTTGAAGCTAAGAAAAAAAACGAGAGCAGAACGGAGTCAGAGAAAGAGAGATTCTATTGGAGAGTAGTGAATATGAAACTAAGTTCGACATACAAGAGAAAAACAAAAGGGAAACAGAGAACACAATGGAAGTGACAGAAAACTAAGAGTGTCTTACACAAATATAGATGGATTAATAACAGGATTGAATGAGCTGAATGATTATTTGAAAGAAAAAGAACCAGACATAATGGGAATTGTAGAAACAAAATTAAAAGGCCCATTACCACCCAACAGTGTAGGACATGATGCATATAATTATTGGATTAAAAACAGAGAGAAAAAGCAAGGGGGTGGAGTTATGTTCCTGACTAAAAAGGATATAAACGTGAAGGGTGTCATATATGGAAAGAATACAGTAGAGATGATTATGATAGAAGTGGAAGACAGAGATAAGAAGAGCAGAAAATTTGTGATAAATTATGTGCCTCCGAAAACAGCCTCATGGGAAGAGAGTGAACATAAAAGTATGTTAGAGGACACAAAGATAACATTAAGTAAAATAATGGAAGATGGAGGAAGAATAGTTATAATGGGCGACTTTAATTGCAAAGAAATCTGCTGGGAAGAAATGACAGTAAAGGGTGGAGACGGCTCATGGGGAAACGCTCTACTTGAGATGATTACTGACCATACAATGACACAATGGATACAGGAGAACACCAGGTATAGAAATGAAGAAGAACCATCGAGACTAGACTTAATAATTACATCTGAACCTAGAATAGTGGACAAGATTGAATATAAAACACCAATAAGTAAAAGTGACCACATATTGATTGAACTGGAACTTAATGAAGAAAAATATATGAAAAGAAATGAGCAATATAGAAAAGGAAGAATTATGTATGAAAAAACAAACTTTGATAAAATAAGAGAATTCTTTCAACAAGAAAACTGGGAAGAAATATACAAAGAAGAAACAACAGTGGAAGAGAAATGGAATATTTTGACAAAAATTTACAAAAAAGGAGTGGAAAAGTATGTCCCAAGACAAAAACAAGAAAAAGAATATGTAAAATGCTGGTACAATAAAAGTTGTAGGGAGTTAAAAGACAAAAGAGACAAAGCCTGGACCAGATGGAAAAAAGACAGAAGACCTGAAAAATGGAAAATATATACCTGTTATAGAAATGAATATGTACAAACGTGCAGAGAGGAAAAGAGAAAATATGAAAAAGATGTCATAGAAAAGTGTAAAGATCAACCAAAACTATTCTACAGATTTGTAAACAATAAACTGAAAAACAAACAAGACTTGGAGAAATTAAGACAAGAGGGAGTTGAAAACACTGAGGAAATAGAAATGGCGGAAATTATGAACAAACATTTTAAATCGGTGTTTACAAGGGAGAACATACAACCTGAAGAGATTGAATGGAAAGAGAAAGTCCCCCCATGGAAGAAATAGAAGTAACAAAGAATGAAATATTGACACACTTGAGTAATCTTGATGTCAGAAAATCGCATGGACCAGATGATATAGCAAACTGGATTCTGAAAGAATGCAGGAATGAACTGGCAGACAAAATACATAGCATACTAAATAGTTCCTTGAAAGAAGGAAAAGTTCCAGAAGATTGGAAAAAAGCAAATATAGTACCTATATATACATACATATACCAAGGCTTTTTCCCCCTTCCAAGGGAGGTAGCCAAAAAGGGAAAGGCATAAAAACACTCCCACCCATTTCATCCCCACATACACTCCACACCCCTCCCACCCTCCCTCTCATCTGAGCACCTCCTGGATGACGGGTCATCCCTGCACCCTGCCCACCGCCCTGGGTCAGAAGTAGTGTCGCAAGACACAGCACATCCACAGCAAGGCCGCTTCATTTAATCGGCGACCCCCCCTCTCCGTCCCCCCTTGCATATAAGGAGAGGACGGGGAGAAAATCCCTTCGGGCTGCGTCAAAATTTAATCACACATACTACCCCATCCCCCACCCCCCTGCCCATTCCTCCTCATGCAATCACAGCATCATCCATATACAACCATTCTCCACTCACCTCTGTCTTCCGTCCTCTCCCTTCCTTCCTCAACAGACATTCCCCTCTTCCCCAAAGCCCCCTTCACCCCATCCATCCACCTCATCCTAGGACGTCCCCTCATGTTCACTCCCTCCACATCTGCCTTCCATACCTCTTTTACTAGTCTTTCTTCACTCATTCTTTCCATGTGTCCAAACCATCCTAATATTCTTTCATCAACCCTCTCTCCCAAATCCTTTTTCACCCCTGTTCTCCTCCTCACCTCCTCATTCCTCACTCTATCCAGCCTAGTAACCCCCACCATACTTCTCAAGACACCTCATCTCAAACACATTCAAACTCCTTCTCTCTTCTTCTCTTATGTTCCACGTTTCTGCCCCATACAGTGCTGTTGGCACAATCACTCCTTCATACAGTCTCCTCTTCGCATCCATTCCCAAATGTCTATTCCTCATTACACTCTTTAATCCACCAAGGCATTTACTCGCTTCTCTCAATCTACATTCTACCTCCACCTTCACTCCACCTTTTCCTGCTACACTTGCACCCAAGTATCTAAAACTATCCACTTCCTCCAGTCGCTCTCCCTTAATGTTCACTTCCAGTCTACTGCCACTTTCACCCCTTGTACATCTCATCACCTTACTTTTACCTACATTTATCTTTAGCTTTCTTCTATCACATACTCTCCCAAACTCTGCCACCAACTTCCTCAATCCCTCCTCTGACCCTGCCACAAGCGCAGTGTCGTCAGCAAACAACAGCTGGCTCACCTCCCACTTTTCTCCATTTTCTTTAACCATCTCCAATCCCTGACCCACTACCCTAGCATTCACCTCTCGCACCACCCCATCCATGTATAAGTTGAACAGCCAGGGCGACATAACGCATCCTTGACGAAGTCCCACCTTTACCTCAAACCACTCACTCTCTCCATTTCTAATCCTGACACAAGCTCTACTACTCTCATAAAAACTCTTGACAGCTCCTAGAAGCTTTCCTCCTATCCCATAAATCTGCATAACCTCCCACAGTGCCTTTCTGTCTACCCTATCATAAGCCTTTTCCAGATCCATAAAAGCCCAAAAAACATCCTTCCCCTTTCCTATAGCTTTCTCACATATCTGTCTTACCACAAAGATCTGATCTACACAACCTCTACCTGTCCTAAATCCACACTGTTCCTCACCAATTACTCCTTCTGTTCCTCTCCTAATCCTCTCAATTAAGATCCTCCCATAAGCCTTCCCTACTACACTTAACAGGCTAATCCCTCTGAAACTACTACATTCACACTTGTCCCCTTTTCCCTTGTAAAGAGGAACTATACAGGCACTTCTCCAGTCCTCCGGTACTCTACCCTCTCTCCAACAAACATTAAATAACCTCACCAACCAGTCCACCATCACTGAACCTCCCTTTTTCAGACATTCTGCATGGCATCCATCCAGACCAGGTGCCTTACCTGCTTTCATCATCTTTACAACTGCCTTCACCTCATCCTTCCTTATTTCTCCTCCATTCTCCTCACTCATCACTCTCATTTTCTTCGCATTTCCCACTGCAGCTATCTTTCCTTCCCTATCCTCCTTCACATTTAGCAACTCCCTAAAATATTCTGCCCATCTTCCCCTTACTGCCATCTCTTCCATTATCATCTCTCCTATATATAAAGGAGGAAATAAAGAAGAACCTACAAACTATAGACCAGTCTCTCTAACAAGTACAATAGCAAAAATTTGTGAAAGAATTATCAAAAGTAGATGGGTAAAATATTTAGAAAAAAACAGTGTTAAATCCAAGGCAATTTGGATTCAGACAAGGACGATCATGCGTCACCAATTTAATATGTTTCTATTCAAGGCTAATAGATATAATACAAGAAAGAGATGAATGGGCGGACTGTGCATTTCTAGACCTAAAGAAAGCTTTTGACAAAGTTCCACATAAGAAGTTGCTTAAGAAATTAGAAACTGAAGGAGGAATACAGGGAAAACTACTAAATTGGATGGAAGACTTTTTGCAAGAAAGAAAAATGAGAGTAGTGATAAGAAACCAGCACTCAAAATGGGATGAAGTAATAAGCGGTGTTCCGCAGGGAACAGTTCTGGCCCCAATAATGTTTGCTATATATATTAATGATATGGATAAAGGAATAGAAAGCTATATGAGCTTCTTTGCAGATAATGCAAAACTACTGAAAAGAGTGAAAACTGAAGAAGATTGTGAATCACTACAGAGAGATCTAAATATAGTACAGGAATGGAGTAGGAAGTGGGAGATGGAGTTCGAAGTGGGAGATGGAGTTCAATACAAAATAGTGTAGTATAATGGAATTTGGAAAAAGCAAAAACAGAATAACAGGAGCATATAAATTGGGAGAAGAAGGAATAAAAAAGTAGAAAATGAGAAGGACCTGGGAGTCATTGCTATGAATAATATGTCACCTGAGAAACATATAAATAAGATTTTTGGAGAAACTTATAATTTAATAAGAACAATCAAAGTTGCATTTACATACTGGATGAAGAAATGGTGAAGAAAATCCTAATCACCCTGATAAGACCAAGATTGGAATATGCAGCAACGATATGGTCACCAAGTACAAAAAAATGTAAAAAAAAACTTGAAAGAATACAAAGAGCAATTACAAAACTGGCACCAACACTCTCAAAACTATCATATGAAGAGAGACTAGAAAAACTTGAACTACAGACACTAGAGCAAAGAAGAGAGAGAGGAGATTTGATAGCTATTTACAGAATCATGAAAGGCATAGAAATTACTGACAGAGAGAATCTGATAAAATGGGATGACAGAAATACAAGAGGACACGGAAAGAAAATAAAAAAAGACAGCTATAGAAGAGACTTGAAAAAGAACAGCTTTCCTCACAGAGTAATAGACATTTGGAACAATTTAGATGAGAAAGTGGTGTGTGCAAAAACAATACACGAATTTAAAAATAGTTTAGAGAAAATGAGATATGAAGACGGGACACCACGAGCATAGCTCCCATTCCCGTAAAATACAACTAGGTAAATAGGTAAATACACACACACACACACACACACACAGGAGATACTAAAAGCGGTTCAAGACGAGGGACATAATCTGGATAAGGAAATCGGTGATGTACATAGAATGGGTACATACTCGAAAGAAAAAACCACAGACCAATGAAAATCAAACTAAGAACTCAAATGATAGCAGAATACTATCAAAAGTGGGAAAACTAGCAAACAGTGGAAAATACAAAAATGTGTGGATAAAAAAGGAAATGAATGAAGAGGAAATAGAGAAAGATAGGGCACTGAGAAGTGAAGCCAAGGAAAAAACGAGAAAAGAATAGTTTTTGAGGAGAGTGCTGGATCTGAGACAGAAAATGGTACATCATAAAAATAGAAACAAACCGAAAAAGATAAGAAAAGAAAAAAAAAAAAAAGTGGCATATGGGGCGTATGTGCCAAAAACAAAATTTCGAGAAACATTAAAGATCTAACAATTACACAATGAAGAAAACAAAAAACGTAAAGGTATTTGGTATGAAAAGATAGCTTATAAGGAGACAAATTCCATGGTGTGAATATGTATACATTTATATATATATATTTTTTTTCAAACTTTTTTCCTTCAATGACAAAAATTAAAAAAATCCAGTGGTAATTTTGTGTGTTAGTGTTTATCATCCGATTTTGCTAATATTTGGCAGTCAACAAGTGTATTAAAACTAAATCCCTGAAAATGTCAGCTTAAAACTCTTATTGGTTCGAGTTTTATAAGTGTTTTTGTGATGTAAATAATTATTGCCGTAATTACTTTATAGAAAAATCAATGACAAAATATATTAAATCATAACTCACATAAATTGCTGTCTGTAGTCCTTTAACTCACCACGTGTGTACTGAGGCAGGGCACTACGTGTATACTGAGGCGGAGAGGTATGAGAGACTCGGAGCAATGCTGTGATTGGCCGAGCAGGCAGGCAGGACACTAGCCGGCGCGATGATTGGCTGGCTGCCTCAGCCAAGTACGCCCCTTGAGCATGGAGTTTGTATACCTTATCATGACTCTTGCTTGCCACAGCACGCGATTAAATACCCTCAATTAAAGGGACGTAAAGGTTCAATTCCAGTATTCTGTTTTCAAGGCTGGACAGAGGGTGCTTCCATCTACCGGATTCTATTACTAGCTCGAAAACTTTGGAGGTTGTGGTTATGCCCCTTCAGCATGGACCCCCCCCCCCCCCCCGAGGCCCAGTACTTTGATGTAGTGGGGGGGCTTCCATGTAGTAAGGACGGGCTGAGCTGTGCCAGCCAGGTGCAACCATACTGGAGAGGTCAGCCCCGAGCTACCAGACGAAAACTGAGCCAAAAGTCTTTTTGTTGACGACCCTAGCTTGGCTTTGATTATGGACTGGAATACTCGTAGGATTTGTCGCCCTCATCCTATGACAGTTGTTTTAGGATGAGGTTTTTGGGGTAGTGAATAGATAGGAGGTCCCTTGCCCTTTTCCTATGTGAATTCCCCTATCCCTATCCTTCATATTTGCTACCCTACTCTCCTTTTTCACCATCTTTCTCTAATACTTGTTAAGGAAGGTTCTGGTATCTTGGTGCCTTCCAAGCTACATGTCTGAACCCAGTCAAGTGGGGATGTATACCGCGAGGTCACTACTCCCTGCGAGGGCCGAAAGCCCACCGACTGGGTGGGGAATGCATGTTTGTGAGGTAGGTACTAGGCTGCTGACTTCCTTTCTCCCTATCCAGTACACATGCAGAGTGACTACGCCGGACCCATCCTAAATGGAACAAAACAATAGAGGACAAACCCCGGGTTGACAAAGTCTCTAACTCGCCTCCAAGGCCCTGCATGTGTAAATAGTCGTTTCTGGAACTTCCCGACTCTGCAGAGACTTCTCTTTTATTGCACGTGGCAATGGGCAACTGCAGTATCTTCCTTCTATGCACTGTTTTTTCTTTCTTAATATATGGTGTGGCCTTACAAATACAGTCGTACCTCGGTACTCGACCATAATCCGTTCTGAGGTGGTGGTCGAGCACCGATTTGTTCGAACACCGAAACCAATTTTCCCCTTATCACTGTCTTTCTTTGGACCCATTATTAAGGGCTACAGCAACACGAAAAAGTTTAAATCTGGGAAGAAATACTCGAACAAACTGCGTACGTCTTACTCCGCTGGCGGTCTGAGTCGAACTGACGCTTACCCGCTGTTCGAGCTAGTCGAGTACCGAAAATCTGTTCGAGGTCCGATGCATTTTCTACTCGAATTTTTTTGGGGGAGCACCGATTTGGTCGAGTATAGAGGCGGTCGAGTACCGAGGTACGACTGTATACACGATGATGGCGGCTGTTGAAACAGAATGTTCTAAACCTCCACCACTACCTGATCTTCCTCCTAAACCCCCCGATCCCTCTCCTAATATTGCCAATCCTAATATTGACAATATTGACTCAACAAAAATAAAAACCCCAGTTGACGACTCCGGCTTGAAAAAGGACTTTGGTAAAATCAATCAATCAAATTTTGCCCCTAATAGTCATAGAATCTTACATTTACAATATGTCTCTCTTGATAAGAGTTATACAGATTTATATGAAAAGTTCCGTAAATTTGGACAAATTAAAGAGATCAGAGTTAAACTAACTGACAACTTTAAAGCTTGGCTAGTGTGGATCTCATTTCTTTCTAATCAGGATGCAGCTGCTGCCTGCTTGGATTATAATAATTGTAATGAGAATGAATCTTCAGCCCAACTTGTTGGTAGAGTGCCATCTAACTTGGATATCTTTTATCCAGAAAAGCCGGTAGAGGAAAGGAAGGAAAGTGTGCAGAGACCTCCCAACCCAGCTAAGTGGCTCATTATCACTCTTGCAAAAGAATGTGCTAACTTGTTCGAGTTTAGAAGATTCTTGAAGAGTCACCTTGGCTGTGGTAATTTGAATAACTCCCAGGTATCACGATTTGGAAGAAATTCTTTCTTAATTCATGTAAAATCTTATGAACAAGCTGCCATGGTGCTTAACTTGAAAAAGAAATCGGACATTAAGGAAGTTAAACCCCACTACACCTTTAGTTATGCCAAAGGGGTAATTTTTAATAGAGATCTGTATGACTTTGATGAAGAAGAGATTTTAGAAATGTGCCCAACTAATGTTTGGAAGGTTGCTAAAATCCCTCGTTCTTCTATGATTATCCTAAGTTTTTGTGGTGAAGATCTACCTCATTATGTAGATATAGAAAAAGAAATTGTTTATGTGAAGCGGTTTAAGCCCTGTCCCCTTCAGTGCTTTAACTGCTATGGTTTTGGCCATCCTTCCCGCAGATGTGCAAGGGACAAAATGTGTTTGATATGTGCTCAGCCTGAACATGGGGATTGTTCCTGCCCAACAGTTTGTATAAATTGTAAAGAGCATGATGCCAGAAATAAGAACTGTGTAATTTATAAGAAGGAACAGGAAATACTACTAAAAGCTCATGCAGAACATATAAGTGTAGGACATGCTAAAAGACTATTAAGTAATTCCAAAAGATAAAGTGATGTTAAAACAAATAGTAAAGTGGATCAGCCAACAGTAGAAGCCAATAGAAATAACAATGCCAATATGAATTCTTCTGTTAACACTGAACCCAAGCCTCAGTGTAAAAGTGTTACTATGAAACCTAATGGTCTTTCTTCTCAAGTAGAAATTTCTAGTACTCCTGAAGCCGCCTGTGCAGAGGTTTCCTCACCCCTTGTTGAAGGGGTGTCCCCTGCCCCATCTGGAGGGGCACCTAAGGTTTCTAATGTAGAAACCTCACAGGCTTCTTGTAATGAAGCCTTCTCTCAGGCAATCTCTCTTCCAGACTTGGGGGACTCCCCAGTAGAGGGATTGCTGACTAGTGTGCCTCACTCGGTAGAGGTACACAGAAGCAATGAGGACCAAAGAAATGCTGAACCCAAGCCTCAGCGTGAAAGAGTGACTACTAGACCTAATCGTTCTTGTCCACAAGTTGGAAATTGTAGTACTCGTCAACCCTCCTCTGCGGAGGTTCTCCCATCCCCAGTTGAGGGAATGCCTCCTGCCCCATCTAGAGGGGCACCTAAAGTTCTCATTGCCGGGACCCCACAGGGTTCCTCTAATAAAGCCTCCTCTCAATCAATCAAACTTCAAAACTCGGGGGGCTCCCAAATAAAGGGATCACGGACTGTTGTGCCTCACTCAGTCGAGGCACACAGAAGCGAAGCTATGGAGTCTGAAGCTGTGCACAGTAAAAGACTCCACAGTCCACCCTCGTCTCCATCCTCTTCCCCAAATCGTGATGAACAATCTAAGAAACTAATAACCCGGACTCTACATCATCGGTCGGACCATTGTCAGAGAGGAGGATGCCACCCGCGAAAGCAAAGAAATTAGAAAAGAACCCACCTTGTAAACCCTCTCTCTCCCAGACTTCTCTTACCAGACCAGTAGACCCAAAAAAGAAAAAGAAAACGGTATAGTGTCCATAATTCAATGGAATATTCAAGGTTTTAATTCTCATCGAGAGCAGGTTGGGATTCTCTTAAGAACATGATGTGTCTGTTTTTTGTCTTTAAGAAACTATGCTTGGCAATTTATCCCCTAATGTTGGACTTAATTATAAATTTTACAGATCTCCTATGATTGGGGGCCGTGCCCATGGAGGTACTGGTATCATTGTTAAGAAATCTGTAAACCACAGAAGTGTCCACCTACATTCGGCGTTGCAGGCTTGTGCAGTACAAATCTTTAACCACTAAATGGATCACTTTATGTTCTTTATATTTGGAACCTGAACTGGAAGATCGACTCGTAGACATATATAACCACCCCTGTCAGTTTGAGTCAAATGACCTACAATCTTTGGTTGACCAGCTCCCTGAGCCTTTTATTCTAATGGGTGACTTTAACGCCAAACATCCTCTATGGGGTGAATCAAGGTGTGACCCATGGGGCAATATAATTGAAGAATTTATTGATAGTAATGATGTCATTTTGATGAATGACTGTTCCAAAACTAGGTTTGATGTCTTTCACAACTCAAATTCTGCTATAGACCTAACTATTTGTTCATCATCCTTAAGATTAGACTACAGTTGGTCAATAGATGAAGAATTACATGGTAGCGACCACTGGCCTATCCATATCAAATATTTAAAGAACACTCCCTCCTGTTGCTTACCTAAATGGAAGACAGGAGAGGCTAATTGGGAATTATTTAGATCCACAGAGATTAATCATAAGACTAGTGATTTTGGTAGTAACTGTGATGCATATGACTACCTGGTAGACATAATACTCTCTGGTGCTTTCTCTTCCATTCCTAGGACAGCTGGTAAACCTCAACGCCCAGTAGTCCCCTGGTGGAACGATGAATGTGCTTTAAGCAGAAAGATTACAAGAACTTGCTATAAGAGATATCGGAGATACCCTTGTTTAGTCAATAAGATAACGTACAGAAGAGCTCGAGCAAAGCAGAAAAAAATCTTCAAGAAAGCAAGGAGGGAATCCTTCATTAAATATATTAGCGAAATGAAATATGACTCTTCCCCTACCTTAGTATGGAATAGGATTCGAAAACTACAAGGAAAGTTTACTCCATCTCCTTTACCCATTCTGAAGATAAATGACTCTATATCAGATACAAGAGAAGTAGCAGAGGCTTTTGGAAGACATTATGCTGATATTTCAAGCCCACTTATTCAGATAATTTCCGAAGAATTAGAGCCAAGACCACGATTATTCCTCCTACCAATACAAACTCGGAGGCATATAATCTTCTCTTCACCTTGGATGACATGGATCATGCTTTATCTCTATCCTCCCCAACCTCTCCTGGAGAGGATGACATTCTTTATTCCATGGTTGGTCACTTATCCATATCGTCGAAGAAATTCCTTTTAAATGTGCTGAACAAATTTTGGTCTTCTGGATCTTCTCCTAAATCTTGGAAGACTTCAATCATCATAGGAATCTTAAAGGCAGGAAAAGACTCTCATGACCCACAAAGTTACAGACCTATTGCTCTCACAAGCTGCATTTGTAAGATCTATGAAAGAATGGTTAATACGCGTTTAGTTTGGTTTTTGGAATCTAAAAATCTCCTATCTAACAGACAGTTTGGATTTAGAAGAAATAAGTGCACTCTGGACCCCTTACTTTTTATCACTCGTGAGATTGAGAATGCCTTCGCAATTGAGAACTCTAGCATTGGTGTGTTTTTTGACTTGAAAAATGCCTACGATATTACCTGGCGGGGAGGCATTCTGAAGCAAGTTGCAGAGTGGGGTAGCAGGGGTAATATGTTCAATTGTTTAAAGGAGTTCTTATCTGACCGTTATCTCAAAGTCCGAGTGGGCTCTTCTTTCTCTTGTGCATATCTTCAAGAGGAAGGGATTCCCCAAGGAAGTGTTCTGAGTCCTACACTCTTCAGCATAGCCATTAATAGTTTATTAGAACAAGTTCCCACAGGAGTTCATGGTTTGGTTTATGCTGATGACTTCGCTATTGTGTGCAGCAAATCGACAACATTAGAAATGGGCCAAAAGATTCAAGAGGTTATTAACTTAACAACAGCATGGGCTAATTGCAGGGGCTTCAGATTCTCTGCTGGAAAAAACCAAAGCCATAAGGTTTTCCAGACTAAGATGCAAGGAAGAAATACCAACACTATTCTTAGAGGGTGTCATATTACCGTATGAAGATGAAGTAAAATACTTGGGTCTGGTATTGGATAAAAGGTTGACATTCACAAATCACATAAACGAGGTTGTATACACTGTTAAACAGCGACTTAATATACTAAAGGTAGTGTCTCGTTTCAACTGGGGAGCAGATCGTGTAACTTTAATAAGGCTTTACCAAACATTGTGCCTTAGCAAAATGGATTACGTATGTCAAATTTATGGATCGGCATGTAAAAGTTCACTGAAGAAGCTTGATATAGTCCACAATATGGCTTTACAGATCTGTTCGGGAGCCTATAGAACATCTCCAGTGGATAGCTTGTATGTGGACGCAGGAATTCCTCCCATGTATATTCGCAGGGAGGAATTAAGCCTTAGATATATATCTCAGGTCTTGACATCCAAACAGAATCCAAACTTCAAATTTGTAAAGCAGCCGGTAGACAGAGCTCCAAGGAAAAGTACTCTGCCGAAACCTTTAGAAGTGAGATGTGAAGTTGGGACAGAGAAGGTAGGACTTGTTCCTAACACAATTGCTGAGATCACGCCTCCCAAATTCCCTCCTTGGAACCGATGCCCCACTGAAATATGTCCTCTTAAAAAGAAGAAAAATAGAACTGCTGTAGAGCTAAAAAGTGAATTTTTAGAACATTTATCAGTACATGCTGATGCAAATTTTATTTATACAGATGGATCAAAATCCCAAGATGGTGTTGGTTGTGCTGTTGTAACTGATAGCACAGTTTTAAAGAGAAAGTTGCCTGATTTTAGCTCTGTTTTTACTGCTGAACTGCAGGCAGTCAGCAACGCCCTGAAGTTTGTTTTTAATTCTGTTGCGTGTGGTTGTAACGTTGTTATTTTTATGGATTCCATGAGCATTCTATCCTCTGTAAATAATTTGTTGACTCATCATTTTTTAGTCCAAGAAATGCAGGAATGGCTGAATCTCATAAACAACAGAAAGAAGATAAAAGTAAACTTTTGCTTGGTACCGTCCCATGTGGGTGTCTCTGGAAATGAGCAGGCCGATGCTGCAGCCAAAGCCGCCACTAGGCTCAACCAAATAATAGACTGAAAAGTCCCACATACGGACTTCAAAGGAGTAATTCATTGTTACACAATGGGGAAGTGGCAGGAAGAATGGAAAAGGCTGGACGGCAGTTCTAAACTAAAAGAGATTCACCCCTTGGTGAACCCTTGGAAGTGTCCTCCTTTGGACAGAAGATCAAGCATTGTCTTGACAAGATTGAGAATTGGCCATTCCTACATCACTCATAGATTTTTGATGGCAAGTGGAGCAGAGAGGCTGGCCCCTCAATGTCCCACTTGCCAAGTAGTTTTAACAATTAAACACATTTTAGCTCAGTGCCCTGCATTCTCTGATGAGCGCAGGGCAAATTTTTGAACAGATTTATCTTATAAAGAAATTTTAGGGGAGGAAGCTCGTGTGAAATTTGTTTTGATGTTAAAGACATAAATTTATTTTATGAAATTTAAAATTGTGTATATGAATGCTTGTGAGTGTATGTTGTTGACGTTTGTTCGTGAATGTTTAATGTTTTAACTGTTCCCTGTGGTGGGGGAAAAGAATACTGCCACCAAGTATTCCCAATTGGATCGTAAGAGGCGAGAAGAAAGGGACGGGGATTGGGACTAGGCATCCATCTCCTTGTAGCCCCACAGGGGAAATTCCTAAAGGAAAAAAAGAAGGCATAAGAGGGGCTGGAAAGCCTCGGACCAGCACCCTAAGGTTTGGGTCTTTTAATGTGCATGGATGTGGTACAGATGAGAGTAAAAGGGAAGAGATAGGTAGTATGTTTGTGAGAAGAAAGATGGATGTGTTGGCTTTGAGTGAAACTAAGTTGAAAGGGAAGGGTGAGTGTAAGTTTGGGAGTGTAAGTGGGAGGTTATCAGGAGTGAAGAGAGGGTGAGGGAGGGAAGGGGTGGCTATTCTAGTAAGTGAAGAGATAGGTAAACGGGTTTGTGGAGTGGAAGGAGGTTTCCTCAAGGATAATGTGGATGAAGGTGAAACTGGGGAAGGAGATGTGGGTCTTTGTAAGTGCATATGGGCCAGGCAGTGAGAAGAGTGTAGAAGAAAGGGAGGCCTTTTGGATAGATCTAAATGAGTGCATAGAGGATTTGGGAAGAAATGTCAATGTGATAGTACTGGGAGACCTTAATGCTAGGGTGGGAAATGGTCCAATTGATGGAGTGGTTGGGAAATGTGGAGTTCCAGGAAAGAATCGTAGTGGAGAGTTGATGGTGGAAATGTGTCTAGAGAGTTGATGATAGCAAATACAGTGTTTCGGAAGAAAGTCAAGCATAAGTACACATGGGAGAGGGTGGTGGAGGGAAGGGTGGTAGATAGAGCGCTAATGGATTATGTAGTGGTAAATAGGATTATGATAGGAAGAGTTAAGGATGTACATGTGCTAAGGGGAGAGGGTGGGGGAATATCAGATCATTTTTTGGTGGAAGGTAAGTTGAGAGTGGAGGATAGATGGAGGAAGAGGAAAGGGACAAAAGGTAGGGAGGTTCTTAGAGTGAACTCTTTGAATGAGAAGGAAAAGGAGAAGGAGTACGGAAAGAAGCTGAAGGAGTGGGAGGGAGTAAAGGGTAGAGTAGAGCTGGGTGTGGAAGAGGAATGGGGATGGTTCAAGGAGGGAGTCACAAAGTGTGCAAGGATGGTGTGTGGAACAAGAAGGACAGGGGGAAATAGAAGAAAGGGTAGTGAATGGTGGGATGAGGAAACAAAAAAGGTTGTAGAAGAGAAGAAGCGAGCTTTCACAGATTGGTTACAAAATAGGACAAGGGAGTCATATGAGAGGTACAAAGAAAAGAAAAGAGAAGTAAAGCAAAAGGTAAAGGTTGCAAAGAGGAGAGCAGATGTGAAATGGGGTAAGAGTTTGACAGAATTTTGAAAGTAATAAAAAGATGTTTTTGAAAGAAATTAAGAGAGGAAGAGGAGGCGAATCAAGTAGAGAAGAAAAGGAAAAAGGTGCTGATGGAGAGATGATAATGGAAAAGAAGGCAGTAAGGGGAAGATGGGCAGAATATTTTAGGGAGTTGCTAAATGTGAAGGAGGATAGGGAAGGAAAGATTGCTGCAGTGGGAAGTGCGAAGAAAATGAGAGTGATGAATGAGGAGAATGGAGGAGAAATAAGGAAGGATGAGGTGAAGGCAGCAGTTAAGATGATGAAAGCAGGTAAGGCACCTGGTCTGGATGGATGCCATGCGGAATGTCTGAAAAAGGGAGGTACAGTGATGGTGGACTGGTTGGTGAGGTTATTTAATGTTTGTTGGAGAGAGGGTAGAGTGCCGGAAGACTGGAGGAGTGCCTGTATAGTTCCTCTTTACAAGGGAAAAGGGGACAAGTGTGAATGTAGTAGTTTCAGAGGGATTAGCTTGTTGAGTGTAGTTGGGAAGGCTTATGGGAGGATCTTGGTTGAGAGGATTAGGAGAGGAACAGGAGTAATTGGTGAGGAACAGTGTTGATTTAGGACAGGTAGAGGTGTAGATCAGATCTTTGTGGTAAGACAGATATGTGAGAAAGCTATAGGAAAGGGGAAGGATGTTTTTTTGGCTTTTATGGATCTGGAAAAGGCTTATGATAGGGTAGACAGGAAGGCACTGTGGGAGGTTATGCAGATATACGGGATAGGAGGAAAGCTTCTGGGAGCTGTCAAGAGTTTTTATGAGAATAGTAGAGCTTGTGTCAGGATTGGAAATGGAGAGAGTGAGTGGTTCGAGGTAAAGGTGGGACTTTGTCAAGGATGCGTTATGTCGCCCTGGCTGTTCAACTTATACATGGATGGGGTGGTGCGAGAGGTATATGCAAGGGTAGTGGGCAAGGGATTGGAGATGGTTAAAGAAAATGGAGAAAATTGGGAGATGAGCCAGCTGTTGTTTGCTGACGACACTGCGCTTGTGGCAGGATCGGAGGAGGGATTGAGGAAGTTGGTGGCAGAGTTTGGGAGAGTATGTGATAGAAGAAAGCTAAAGATAAATGTGGGTAAAAGTAAGGTGATGAGATGTAGAAGGGGTGAAAGTGGCAGTAGACTGGAAGTGAGCATTAAGGGGGTACGCGACACCTGGGGGGGTGAATTTGGTCAAGATATGGCATTTTTCAAAACTGTGTTCAAAATGTTCGTATACCACTTAGAAATAAATCCCGACAAATAATTTTCCAGCCGCGCGCAATTTAAAGGTCATGGGTGAGGATTAAAGGGACAGATTTAAAGGCGCAACCCACACTAGAAGGAGGCGTGCCACTTAGAACCTTCAGGCGCAGCGAATAACGTTGAAATTTGATTGAATTTACACTCGCCCAGTGTATCAACGGCCAATACGATTGTGGAGGGGAAGGGACGAAGGTGGAGGGAGAATATTTCGCCAACTTTGTGCGAAACTAAGCGTTAGTTACCGGCTAACTCTGAAAAGGGAAGTACGCATGTCTCATGAGCTCTCATTGCAATCTATTACTTTAGCTAGTACATATTACTCTTTAGTACAGTCATCATGGGTAGCAAAAAGAACAAAAGAACATCACAATGACAAAAAACAGCAGTTAAAGATGGCAAGCAGTCAAAGACGACTAAAGATCTCACCACCTCTCACTCCACCACCGCCCTCACCTGCACCTCTGTGACGGTGACAGAGGTAAAGGACAACATTAGACTAAACAATTCAAAGAGGAAGATTAAATCCAAAGAAGAAAGCAAGAGGAAAAAGATCAAGGCTATACAGGAAGAAGAAAGAAGAAGGGACATCATATGATGCTGGAGGGGGTGCCCTACCAACATAGATTGGCGAGGGGAATCTCATGAGGAAAGAGAAGGTGCCCACTACTGGAAAATAAACCTCTTTCCAATTATTTAGATACCCTGAAGACCCCCAGCAGAGAGGTTTCATATGAAGAAACCGCCAAAGGTGCAAAAAAGCAAATTATATGATGTTGTCGTCTGTGCGTCGTCACTACTGTGACATACTTATACTTTAGTTTTTCAGTATTTAAAGTACTTATAATTAAAATATGTTGATAATTTTTACTGTACTTACATATTATATAATAAGAATTAAGCCATGAAAAAATCAGTCAAATTGGTGAAACTATAAGCAAGTTACAGATAAATTCATATTTCAAGTTGCCATATCTCCGTTCGATATTTTTCTACTTTTTTTTAATCATAAAAAATCTAATATACATTAGATTTAAATGAAACTTACAGGGAATATTACTTTTAGTAACTGCTAGGGCCGATCGTTCGAATATTTTGAATAGGATGAAAGAGTTCGGAGTAATAATGGAAACGAGCAAAAAAATTGTATTTTTCACGATTTTTGCCAGCCATTAAAATTGAAATGCCTGTATGCAAAAGTATAAAGGAAATTGTTCAATTACTCAATGACCGGCCCTAGGTGTGCCTACTGACTAATCATCGCCAAAATATAAAACAAATTGGTCCACGTATTATGGTGCTGTGCACTTTTAAATGTCGCTACTGGTATACGTACATGTGTACATGTGTACATATGTACATGTGTACATACATCATTCTGCTTCACCTAAAATGTAAGCAATATGGATACCTATTTACCTGAGAAGTTTCAGCTCTTTACTCTAAATATTTTAGAAAATGACCTCCAGGTGTCGCGTACCCCCTTAAGGGAGAGCGACTGGAGGAAGTGGATAGTTTTAGATACTTGGGTGCAAATGTGGCAGGAAAAGGTGGAGTGAAAGTGGAGGTAGAATGTAGATTGAGAGAAGCGAGTAAATGCCTTGGTGGATTAAAGAGTGTAATGAGGAATAGACATTTGGGAATGGATGCTAAGAGGAGATTGTATGAAGGAGTGATTGTGCCAACAGCACTGTATGGGGCAGAAACATGTAACATAAGAGAAGAAGAGAGAAAGAGTTTGAATGTGTTTGAGATGAGGTGTCTGAGAAGTATGATGGGGGTTACTAGGCTAGATAGCAGGGTTGCGGAGTCGGAGGGAGTCGGAGGTTTTAGCTGGAGTCGGAGTCGGAGTCGGATTTCTAAGAGTACAAGCGTCGGAGTTGGAGTCGGAATTTTTTTATCCGACTCCGACTCCTTAAGTCCAATCAAATTATTTTTTTTAACATGGTTTCCCTGTTTGGTTTTACCAGTTGCACAATTTAACAGTTTTTGTATGGTTTTGCTTTTATTTTTGGAGGCAATAGTGAGTGTGTGCAGTGTATATGTACACTAAGTGGTCTCTCCAGATGGAAACAAAACACAATCTATCAATAAAAAATACAAAAAAAAAAAAATACACAATACTATCGTTGTCAGTCTGGGTAAAAGTGTTTGTGGTCATGTATTTGTATTTGTAAGGAGAGTGAATATATACAGACGCTCCTCAACTTACGTTTTAGTTACGTTCCGAACGGCCGAACGTAAGTTGAAAATGAACGTAAGTTGTTACTGTACTATACATCCGTAAATTCTATTACCGTATCTTATAAAACACCCCTAAATCATTAATTATACACATAACATTGTAAAATAATATTAATTTCAAATAAATTCAAGCAACATAAATTGGGATGGTGGAGGAGGAGAAGGAGGCAAGGCATGTTCAGTTTGTCGCTTGTGCAATGTAAACAATGGACGCAGTGGCATGCGCAAGTATCGTTTGAACTACGGAGAGCGCGCTAAACTAAAAAATTCACTCAAATTTTTTTTTTCAATTTTTTTTTAGTCAGTTCAAACGTAAACTCGAAAAAACGTAAAACGAATTAACGTAAGTAGAGGAGCGTCTGTATATATATATATGATATTTTGTACTATACTGCAATGCTTTTACTTCAACATAAATAAACATCAATTCGTGCTGCCACCATGTGACGGCAATGTGTGCTACTAGTACTAACTAATGTAAACAAACAGCTGCAGATTCTGCCTGAAGCAGTGTCTCCCAGTGAATTTACTTTTCCTTCATTTTCGGTAGTTTTATCACATTTTCCTTTGATAGAAATATGCTAGATTATGATAAAGCTACTTCAGAATATGAAAATCATACATTTATCAAGGAAATTTAGTGGTTTGAAATATACGAAAAAGAAACGGGCTACTGATCATGGTTACTAGTGAATACAATAGGCCTACAAGTGAAGCAATGAAAAATAGAAATCAGAGTAAAGAAAATCATGAACCATTTTAATCTAATTCAAAACTGATTATGCTATAAAGACAATTGCAAATTAGGCCTAAGTGTACCAGATATTTATGCTTTAACTCATAACCATAATTCTATCTATCTATATACAAAAGGCTTTTTCCCCCTTATCAGGGAGGTAGCCAAGTCAAAAGGCATAAACCCATTCCCACCCATCATCCCTTCCACCCTCACATCTTAGCTCCACATGGACGACGGGTCATCCCTGCATCCCGCCCACCACCCTGGGTCAGAAACAATGCAGGACACAGCACATCCACAGCTAGGCCGCTTCACTTAATTAGTGACCCCCCTCTCTCCGTCCCCTCACATAGAAAACGGAGGACGGGGAGAAGTCCCTTCGGGCTGCGTCAAAGTATCATTCACACTTTCCCACTCCCCAAACCCCCCCATCCTCCCATCCCTTCCCTTTCTTTTCATCACAGTATCATCTATACACAGCCTCATCCTTATCTTCTGCCACCTCCCTTCCCTACTCCACAGACATTCCCCTCTTGCTCAACGCCCCTGTCACCCCATCCATCCATCTCATCCTCGGTCGTCCTCTCAAATTCACTCCCTCCATCTCTGCCTTCCATACCCCTTTCACCAGTCTTCCTTCATCCATTCTTTCCATGTGTCCAAACCATCCTATTAGTCTTTCATCAGCCCTCTCAGCCAACTCCTTTTCCACCCCAGCTCTCCTTCTCACTTCCTCGTTTCTCACTCTATCCAGCATTGTAACCCTCACCATACTTCTCAGACATTTCATCTCAAACACATTTAAACTCTTCCTCTCTGCCTTTCTCAAATTCCATGTCTCTGCCCCACACAGCACTGTCGGCACAATCACCCCTTCATACAATCTCCTCTTTGCATTAATTCCCAAATGTCTATTTCTTGTTACTTTTTTAAATCCCCCAAGGCATTTGTTTGCTTCTCTACCTCTACTCCTCCCTTTGCAGCTACATATGACCCCAAGTACCTAAAACTATCCACTTCCTCCAGCCTCTCCCCTTTAAGATTTATTTCCAATTCTCCACCATCCTCTCCTCTTGTACACCTCATCACTTTACTTTTACCCACATTCACCTTCAACTTTCTCCTATCATACACCCTCCCAAACTCAGTCACTAACTCTCCCAATGCCTCCTCTGACCCTGCCACAAGTGCATTGTCATCAGCAAACAACAACTGACTTACCTCACACTTTTCTCCATTTTCCACAACCAACTCCATTCCCCTGCCCATTTCTCTTGCATTTACCTCCCGTACCACTCCATCCATATACACATTGAACAGCCATGGCGACATGACACATCCCTGACGTAGTCCCTCCTTTACCTCAAACCATAAACTCTCTCCATTTCTGATTCTAACACAGGCTCTACTACTCTCATAAAAAGTCTTGACTGCTCTTAACAGCTTTCCCCCAATACCAGTTTACCCTATCATAAGCCTTTTACAAATCCATAAAGGCCCAAAAGACATCCTTACCCTTTCCTAAAGCTTTCTCACAAATCTGTCTTATCACAAAAATCTGATCCACACAGCCCCTACCTCTCCTAAACCCACACTGCTTCTCACCAATTACTTCATCTGGTCCTCTCCTAATTCTCTCAGTTATAGCCCTCCCATACGCCTTCCCAACTACACTCAACAAACTGATCCCTCTGAAACTACTACATTCACACTTGTTCCCTTTTCCTTTGAAAAGCGGAACTATACATGCCCTCCTCCAGTCCTCTGGTACTCTACCCTCCCTTAGACACACATTAAACAACCTCACTAACCAGTCTACTATTACTTTACCTCCCTTATTCAGACACTCCGCATGACACCCATCTAACCCAGGTGCCTTACCTGCTCTCATCATTTTAATCGCTACTTCCACCTCATTTATTGTTCCCTCATTTTCCTCACCCATCACTGTCATTTTCTTTGCGCCTCCCACTGCTATCACCATTCCCTCCCTATCCTCCTCTACATTCAACAGTTCCCTAAAATATTCTGCCCATCTTCCCCTTATCGCTTCCTCTTCCATTATCATTTTTTCATCTTTGCCTTTTACCTTTTCTTCCCTACTTGAATCAACTTCCCTTCCTCTTTTAATCTCTTAATAATAGTAAAAAGAAAATATTTAGGCCAAATCTTGTACATTATGGAATGTGACCTTGGTAAAGACAAATATTGATATACAGTACTGGTATACGGAATAGTCTGTAAAACCCTACTATTGATAGTAGCCTATTGAGTGACTACCGGACCTTAAATATTACCTACAAGATATACAGTTTGCATGATTTGGCTATATTTCTTTTTGTAGGAATTGGTAAACAATAAGCTTTGGATGCAAGAACAATTTAGATTACTTTGCCAAAGTTTCCTACTATTCCCAGTGATGTAGCCTAGGCCAATTGTAAGGTCCTACCTGTTGTATGATAAATGCTGATTATGAGAGAGACTAACCTAGCGAATCATTAGCAGTTTGTATTATTTTTAAAACTTTGATGAAGAGAGTGTATATACAATATATATATATATATATATATATATATATATATATATATATACAGGTAAAACCTATTTCTTTTGGTACATGTATATCGGGGTTCTTTAAAAGAATAATAAATAGATAAAAAAGAAAAGAAAAAAAGAAAACTAATGAATTAATGAAAAAATGTATTTTTTATTTTTTATTTTTTATTTTTTAATGATTTTCATTGTTTTATTTTTATTTATCTTATTTCAGTTTATTTAAAAAAAGGAAAAAAAATCCCAAAATGATCTTATAATCCACATTTACCTTTCTTTTTACCATAAATTGTAGGGTCGAATTTGTTTTTCCTAGACTATAGACTGCCTCTATTCATAGGATAGTCTAGGACTAATCTATATTTCTCATAGGCTAATCTAAACAACCATTTCATCACATTAAGATGATATCAGTTTACCCTACTTATATAAAGTACAAACTACTATTTTTTTATTTGCAAATTTCAATTGAGTAGTCTATAAGCTCTATAATTATGAATAAAGCCTATTTTTTAATGTTTACAAATAAGAAATTTGTATAGATTTTAGCTTTAACCTCGTTATTTACGTAATAATACTGGTAGATTCAAGGAACATATAAAATATTTTATTATAAGAAATTTTCATAGATTGAATTTTTAACCTAGTTATTAATGTAATAATACGGGTGTATTCAAGGTACAGTACATATATTTTGTTATATTCTTGAAAGCTTTGTCTGAATTTTTACCATTACAGTAATTGGCAAGCTAACAATAGCTGTAAAATACTGTGTATAGATGTGCACTGTGAAATAATTTGTTGCTATTGTGCAAATAGAAAGCAGTAGGTCTCATTATTTCAAGTTTAAAAAATCTAAAAAGAATTATACGTTTTGTGTTGAGAAAATTTAATAACTGTCCAGTATAGAATAGTTTTATAGCTAGTTACAGGATATGTACCATTTATAGAAGTTTCCAGAATGTAGTTTGTATTAATATTTCATTTATTCTATACTATGGGAGTTATAGCCAGTGGAATGTATTTCTGTATTTAATAAATACTCAATATATATAATTATCAATTCAAATTCCTGAATAATTTGTCAACTGTCAAGTGACAGAGATGATTTTTATCTTTAATTTAAACTAGCTACTTTACCTTTGTTGACAGTCTAATTAATTCAAATTATGTTAACATCTAGAACTCCATCATGTACACACGTACATGACAGTGTAGACAATAGTATATATCCACTACGTATGCACTATGCACGTACGTCTTCATGTATGTAAAAGTCAACGGAAGTGCCCTGAGATAAACTTTGACCAGTCTCAGAGGCCAGATAGGAATGACATGAAGAGCATATGTCACAGCATTTGATGATGACTGAAAAGGGGAGGAACAACAGCAGATATGAACAGTGTGCACAAGGGAAGGTTGTCTCTCTCTTTCCTGAACTGATTCCTGGTTTTTATGATAACATGGTGAAATTAATTCTGCAGTAAGTACTAAGTAGGGCATCCTCCATTAACCTTTCCTCATCATGATTTGTCACTTTTTTTTTCCTAATATTGTGATAGAAGGTTTATGAGATTGGACAAATGAAATAACAGATGATTTTTTTTTTTTGGGGGGGGGGAGGGAAGGGAGGGGCACAAAGGAAAAAGAAAATATCTAGCTTGAAGTGGCAACTCTGCCATGACAGATCTGAAAGTGCTAATAAGCTGGTAGATGATCATGAGCATAAATAATACCATTATATATTTAATATATACAGTATATGTTTATACGAATATACGTGCTTGTGTGCATATACATATATAAAGCTGGTTGAGTGTATGTGTGAGCATATTTATCATACAAGTGAATGTTTCACGTAAAAAATAATATACATGAAAAATATAAAATGCTTGCTGAATAGGTGCGGGAGGCTGGTATATGGATCTGCAGAATAGATTTCCACATATAGGGGTCAAGGAGTTAAGGAGTCGGAGTCGGAGGAATCAAAGGAGTCGGAGTCGGAGTTGGAGGAATCAAAGGAGTCGGAGTCGGACCTTATACCATCCGACTCCGCAGCCCTGCTAGATAGAGTGAGAAATGAGGAGGTGAGGAGGAGAACAGGGGTGGAAAAGGAGCTGGGAGATAGGGTTGATGAAAGAATATTAGGATGGTTTGGACACATGGAAAGAATGAGTGAAGAAAGACTAGTAAAAGAGGTGTGGAAGGCAGATGTGGAGGGAGTGAACATGAGGGGACGTCCTAGGATGAGGTGGATGGATGGGGTGAAGGGGGCTTTGGGGAAGAGGGGTATGTCTGTTGAGGAAGGATGGGAGGTGGACAGAAGACGGGTGAATGGAGAATGGTTATTAAGGGACCGTCAGGGGCAATTATTCGAAAAAATCTGGTACATTAACGAATTTTAGGAAAACATTTAAAAAGAATCTCTGATGTTGGCAACACTCCTACAAAGTTATAGAGCTGTATTTCATTTCTATCTTTTTATACAGAATAAAATAGATAAGTTATTGGCAACCTCTGGCAACCCCATGCGTAACAAATATTCAATTTATTGGAATAGCGTTAATTTTTTCTATAGCTATTTTGTTTTTTGCTACAGAATTGTGTTTATGGAGGTATTTAGCAACTCCTACCACAACCATAGATCACAAATAGCAGACCTCAGGGCATCAGTACCCATCCAACCGTGAAAGTGAAGTCACGTTATTTTGAAGCTCTCACTGTGCGTCATACTTTTGATTCCTCGCTTTTAATTTCTTGCGGTAATCATGGCAAGATTAACGAAAAGCCAGCGAGCAAGGAGGAAGAATGCAGCAAAGGCCGTTGCATGCAGGACGAAGAAACAAGAAGGGGAAAAAACAAACGAAGAGGACAGCATCCAACCTTGTAGTAGTAGTTCACGAGCGAGCGGCCCCTCCCACTTTACTCCACCCCCACCACAAGTTGAACCCGCACCTCACTCTTCATCTGCTAAGAAGAGGAAACTGGAGGTATACTATGCGTTACAACCATCAGAGAAGACCACAGTTGATGACGAAAACTTGATTTTGAAAAAAAGTTACCTAAAACAATTATTCACACATGTTGCGTGCTGTAAGTGCTATGGGAAACTAAAAGTCAGTTTTATAAATAAATACATGGATTATAAAATTGACTTAGAGTGTGCAGAGTGTGGCCAAAAGTGTGGTGATTCAGAAGTGAAAGACACTCCAGTGACGAACGCCTTAGTGTATAATACAATGAATGTAGGTTTAGGCTATGCAGGGTTTCACAAATTGACTGAGAACATGAGTATGAAGCCTCTGTATAGCAATTATGTAAATTTTCAGTCAATTGCAATTAATAAAACAAAAGCAAAGGCAAAGGAAATATTGAAAAAGAGTGTTGAAGCAGCAAAACAACATTATGTATGTGATGAACATGGAATTTATGACATGAAAGTAATGTTTGATGGATCTTGGCAAAAACGAGGTCACACGAGTAGGCTTGCTGTTGGTGCTGTCATCGACGCTGAAACTGCTTGTGTTTTAGATTACGAGGTGGTGAGTAAATTTTGTGAACTATGTGTAAAGAAACAAAACAGTTTGAAACGAGGAAAAGTGAGTCAGGAAGAGTATGATGAATGGGCGAAAAATCATGAAGAGGTATGTATGGAAAACTATAAAGGAACTTCGGGAGGTATGGAAGCTAAAGCAGCTGAGAATTTATTTAGTAGGAGTTTGGACAATAATGTAAGGTATAGTGTATTTATATCTGATGGGGACAGTTCTGCCTATAATGCTGTGTGCAATATGAATGATGGAAAAGGACCATACAATGGAATTAAAGTAAAAAAAGGTGAGTGTATAAATCATGTGGGAAAGAGACTTGGCACAGCACTTCGAAGAGTAAGAGATCAAGTAGTAAAACAAAACAAAACAAAAACAGGAAAAATTAGAAGAATGAAAGTGATGGGAGGGAAAGGAAAATTGACAGATTTTGTAATTGGTAAACTACAGAAGTACTATACTGCTGCGATTAGACGTCATGTTGGAGGAACAGTGGATGAGATGAGAAGGGACATTAGGGCATCATTTCTTCACTGCTCATCGTCTGATGCTAACCCACAACATCAGTTGTGCCCCAAGACACCTGACAGTTATTGCTTTTACCAAAAAGCAATAGCAAGGAACGAGCAGATACCGTCCCACAAAAGTATGAAAGTAAGCTTCATACTGCCATCGGAACTTCGTCAGTTGGTTTGGGCTGAATACAATAGATCAACATCAACCAAGCTTTTATCTGCATGTCTGCTGGGAAAAACCCAAAATCCAAATGAACATCTGCATTCAAGAATCTGGTGTTATTGTTCAAAATATAAGAATGCCAACAAAAACATTCTTGAGTACAGTGTCGCCCAAGCGATCCTGGACTACAATGTTGGTTACAAAGAAGGATTTGTTGTTCCTCTTCTTGGAGAACCTTACACTCGAATTCACAAGTCTGCCCTCGAAAGAAGAGACAAGAAACGAGAGGAGGAAAAAAAAGTGAAAAGACAAAGTGATAAAGTGACCAAAAGCGGGGACTATGGGGCTGGCGCCTTTTAAAAATGGCGCGCAAAATTTAAATGCCTTCTCCTGTACATTTAATGTTTTTGTTCTTTCTGTTGTTATTTCTTTGGTTGTTATTGATGGATTTTTGTCATTTTTGTTTCATTTTAAAGATAAAATTATGCTCTTCATTTCCTATATTAAAAAATAATTTTTTTTATTTTTTTTATTTTTTTCTATTTATGAAACCTGAATTTGGAGCATCTTTGAAATGTTCAGAAAAGAAAATTCACAAAAAATCAGAGGTATAAGTTTGGTCAAATGTACAATATAACTTATATTCCCCAGAATCTAAGCTTGCAATATATACCAAGCTTAATTATGTGGAAGGATTTCCATATGATTAATTACAGCTTCATTAAACTTCATTATCACTTCATTATATCTTCACTACACTTTATATATACATGTGAGGAATACAATACCCTGGGGAATTATAGACAAATGTAAATGGTAATTATACCTAAGTTCATCAAAGAGATTAAAAAAGTTTTAGAACATGCTCCCTTATAAAGCAACCTGACGGTCCCTTAAAGGATGATGTGATAGCATGAGCTGGAATGGGCGGGTGGATGGGGGGTGAGGTAGTATGTGTGAGCAAAATTTGACGCAGCCCGAAGGGATTTCTCCCCGTCCTCTCATTTTATGCAATGGAGGGACGGAGAGGGGGGGTCGCCGATCTAATGAAGCGGCCTTGCTGTGGATGTGCTGTGTCTTGCGACACTGCTTCTGACCCAGGGCAGTGGACAAGGTGCAGGGATGACCCGTCATTCAGGAGGTGCTAAGATGAGAGAGAGGGTGGAGGGGTGTGGAGTGTATTCAGGGATGGAATGGGTGGGAATGATTTTATGCCTTTTTCTTTTTGGCTATCCCCCTTGTAAGGGGGAAAAAGCCTTGGTATATGTATGTATGTACTTGAATTTTATTTTTATTTTATTTATTTTTTTGTTATTATTTTTTTTAATCTAAAAGATAAATATGCGCTGAAAGGCCTACTGGCTCCGGCGCTTGGCCTTCGAGCCAAAAATTCCATAAATCAATCAACCTTCAGCATGGAGGTCCCCATATGCAAATGTGGACAGTATGATTTTAGATGAGAGTAAAAGGGAAGAGATAGGCAGTATGTTTGTGAGAAAGAAGATGGATGTATTGGCCTTGAGTGAAGCTAAAAGGAAAGGAAAGGGCAACTGTGAGATTGGGAGTGTAGCTGGGAGGTACTCAGGAGTGAAGAGGGGACGAGGGAGAGAAGGGGTGGCTATACTAGTAAGTGACGAGATAAGCGGGTAGTGGAGTGGAAGGTGTCATCAAGGTTGATGTGGATGAAGGTGAAGGTAGAGGAAAGGTAGGCTTTTTGGGTAGATATAAATGAGTGCATAGAGGGATTAGGGAGAAATGTAAATGTAGTATTCGGAGACCTAAATGCTAGGGTAGGAAATGAACCAATTGACGGAGTGATTGGGAAGTATGGAGTTCCAGGTAAAAATCGTAGTGGAGAATTGATGGTGGAGATGTGTCTTGAGAGTTGATGATAGCAAATACAGTGTTTAAGAAGAAAGTCAAGCATAAGTACACATGGGAGAGGGTGGTGGATGGAAGGGTGGCAGGTAGAGCGTTAATGGACTATATAGTGGTGACCAGGAGTATGGTAGGAAGAGTTAAGGATGTACATGTTCTAAGGGGAGAGAGTGGGGGAATATCAGATCATTTCCTGGTGGAAGGTAAGTTGAGAGTGGAGGATAGATGGAGAAAGAGGAAAAGGGCAGAAAGTAGGGAGGTACTTAGAGTGAACTGCTTAAATGAGGAAAAAAGGAGAATGAGTATAAGAAGTTGAGAGAGGAGTGGGAGAGAGTAGAACTAGGAGTGGAGGAGGAATGGGGATGGTTCAAGGAGGGAGTCATAAGGTGTGCAAAGATGGTGTGTGGAACAAGGAGGGCGGGAGGAAATAGAAGGAAGGGTAGTGAGTGGTGGGATGAGGAAGCAAAAAAGGGTGTAGAAGAGAAGAAGCAGGTATTCATAGATTGACTACAAATTAGGACGAGGGAATTGTATGAGAGGTACAAAGTAAAGAGATGTGAAATGGGGAAAGAGTATGACAGAAAATTTTGAAAGTAATAAAAAGATGTTTTGGAAGGAAGTTAAAAGAGGAAGAGGAGGCGAATCAAGTAGAGAAGAAAAGGTAAAAGGTGCAGATGGAGAGATGATAATGGAAGAGAAGGTAGTGAGAGGAAGGTGGGCAGAGTATTTTAGGGAGCTGCTAAATGTGAAGGAGGATAGGGAGGGAAAGGTAGTTGCAGTGGGAAGTACTAAGAAAATGACCGTGGTGAATGAAGAAAATGAAGGGGAAATAGGGAAGGATGAAGTGAAAGCATCTATTAAGATGATGAGAGCAGGTAAGGCACCTGGTCTGGATGGATGCCATGCAGAATGTCTGAAGGAGGTACAGTTATGGTGGACTGGCTGGTGAGGTTATTTAATGTTTGTTTAAGGGAGGGTAGAGTGCTGGAGGAGTGCCTGCATTGTTCTGCTTTACAAAGGAAAGGGGGACAAGTGTGAGTGTAGTAGTTACAGAGGGATCAGCTTGAGTGTAGTTGGGAAGGCTTATGGGAGGGTCTTAATTGAGAGGATTAGGAGAGGAACAGAGGGAGTAATTGGTGAGGAATAGTGTGGTTTTAGGAAAGGTAGGGGATGTGTAGATCAGATTTTTGTGGTAAGACAGAAATGTGAAAAAGCTATTGGAAAAGGTAAGGATGTTTTTTAGGCTTTTATGGATCTGGAAAAGGCTTATGACAGGGTAGACAGGAAGTCACTGGGAGGTACTGCAGATATATGGGATAGGAGGAAAGCTGTTAAGAGCAGTCAAAAGTTTTTATGAGAGTAGTAGAGCTTGTATTAGGATTAGAAATGGAGAGAGTGAATGGAGAGTGAATGGTGGGACTTCGTCAGGGGTGTGTTGTGTCGCCCTGGCTGTTCAATCTTTACAGGGATGGGGTGGTGCAAGAGGTGAATGAAAGGGTAGTGGGTCAGGGGTTGGAGATGATTAAAGAAAACGTAGAAAAGTGGGAGGTGAGCCAGCTGTTGTTTGCTAATGACACTGCACTTGTAGCAGGATCAGAGGAGGGATTGAGGAAGTTAGTGACAGTTCGAGAAGGTGTGTGAAAGAAGGAACCTGAAGATAAATGTGGGCAAAAGTAAGGTGATGACATGTACAAGGGGAGAGAGTGACAGTAGGCTGGAAGTGAGCATTAAGGGTGAGAAACTGGAGGAAGTGAATAGTTTCAGATACTTGGGTGCGAATGTGACAGGAAAGGGAGTGGGGGTGAAGGTAGAAATTAGATTGAGAGAAGCGAGTAAATGCTTTGGTGGATTAAAAAGTGTAATGAGAAATAGACATCTGGGAATGGATGCTAAGAGGAGGTTATATGAAGGAGTGATTGTGCCAACAGCAATATACAGGGCAGAAACATGGAACATGAGCGAGAAAGAGAGGAGGAGTTTGAATGTGTTTGAGATGAAATGTCTGAGAAGTATGATAGGGGTTACTAGACTAGATAGTGAGAAATGAGGAGGTTAGGAGAAGAGGGGTGGAAAGGGAGCTGGGAGATAGGGTTGATGAAAGAGTATTAGGATGGTTTAGACACATGGAAAGAATGAGTGAAGAAAGATTAGTAAAAGAAGTGTGGAAGGCGAAGGTGGAAGGAATGAATATGAGGGAGCGTCCTAGGATGAGATGGATGGATGGGGTGAAAGGGGCTTTACAAAAGAGAGGAATGTCTGTTGAGGAAGGACGGGAGAGGACAGAAGATAGGGGTGAATGGAGAAGGGTTGTGTGTAGATGAGGCTGTGTTGCATAAGGGGGAGTGGGTGGGGGATGGGGGGGTGAGGCAGTATGTATGAGAAAAAATTTGACGCAGCCCGAAGGGATTTCTCCCCGTCTTCTCCTTTCCTGCATGAGGGGAAGGAGAGGGGGGGGGGTCGCCGGATTTATGAAGCGGCCTTGCTGTGTCTTGTGACACTGCTTCTCTTCTGACTCGGGGCAGTGGACAGGATGCAGGGATGACCCGTCATCCAGGAGGTGCCAAGATAGGAAGGAGGGTGGAGGGGAGTGGAATATATGGGAAATGAAATGGGAGTGATTTCTATGCCTTTTTCTTTTTGGCTACCCCCCATGTAAGGGGAAAAAGGCCTTTGGTATATGTGTGTATGATTTCAGGAATAAATGAATTGAATGACTATTTGTCAATAGAGAAACCTGACATAATTGAAATTGTGGAGACAAAACTGAAAGGTCCTATACAATCAAGTATGGTGGGAGAAGGTTTTACCTTTGGTCAAAAAATAGGATGGACAAACGGGGGAGGAGTCATGCTATTGACTAGAAAGGACCTAAATGTAATAAAGGCAACAGAAGGAAAAGACAATTTGGAATTAATCACAAAGTTGAAAATAACAGTATGAAAAGTAGAAAGACTAGATTTGATATTCTCCTCTGAACCTGAAAATGTGGAAGAAATAAACTATAAAACACCAATTGGAAAGAGTGACCACATACTAATAGAGATTGAGCTTAAGGAACAAAATGTGAGAAGGAATGAGAAACAGAGAAGGAAGATTAATGTACAACAAAACTGACATTGTAAAACTTAGGAAAAAAAAAAATTCAGAATGCTTGTTTTGAAAAACTTGCAAATGATGAAACAAAGGTGGAAGAGAAATAGAATTTTTTTAAAGAAATGTATAAGGAGGGAACAGATAAACATGTGCCTAAGCAGAAACAGAAAAGGGAGCACATAAAGTGCTGGTATAATAAAAAGTGTAGCGATGCTAAAGATGGAGGAGACAGCTTGGAAAAGATGGAAAAGACAAAAAAGTGACTAAATGGCAAACATGCATCAAAACTGAGAAATGAATACGTAGACATACGCAAAGAGGAAAAAAATATGAAAAAGATATAATAGCAAAATGAAAGATCAACCTAAACTATTTTACAGATATGTAAATAAGCTAACATGAAATATTGAAACTGTGTGAAAGAAATAAAGAATACACAGAAGATGTAGAAATGGCTGAAGTAATGACCAGACCTTATAAGTCTGTCTTTACAATTGAAAGCTCACAAATGTGGGATGATGGTCACCAAGAAGGATCCCCAAAAATGAAAGAAATAATGGTAACAGAAAAAAAATACATCATATACCAAAGGCTTTTTTCCCCTTTACATGGGGGATAACCAAAAAAGAAAAAGGCATAGAAACCACTCCCACCCATTCCATCCCCTACATATTCCACTCTCGTCCACCCTCCTCCCTCCCTCTCATCTTGGCACCTCCTGGATGACGGGTCATCCCTGCATCCTGTCCACTGCCCTGGGTCAGAAACAGTGTCGCAAGACACAGCACATCCACAGCAAGGCTGCTTCATTAATTCGGCAACCCTCCCTCTCTGTCCTCTCATGCACAAAAGGAGAAGACGGGGAGAAATCCCTTCGAGCTGCGTCAAATTATTTCTCATACTTTCTCACCCCTCATCCCCCACCCACTCCCCCTAATGCATCACAGCATCATCCATACACAACCCTTCTCCATTTACCCCTATCTTCTGTCCTCTCCCATCCTTCCTCCACAGTCATTCCTCTCTTTTGTAATGCCCCAATTACCCCATCTATCCATCTCATCCTAGGATGCCCCTCATATTCACTCCTTCCACCTCTGCCTTCTACACTTCGTTTACTAATCTTTCTTCACTCATTCTTTCCATGTGTCCAAACCATCCCAATAGTCTTTCATCAACCCTATCTTCCAACTCCCTTTCCACCCCTGTTCTCCTCCTCGCCTCATTTCTCACCCTATCCAACCTAGTAACCCCTATCATACTTCTCAGACACCTCATCTCAAACACATTCAAACTCCTTCTCTCTTCCTCTCTTATGTTCCATGTTCTGCCCTGTACAATGCAGTCAGCACAATCACTCCTTCATATAACCTCCTCATAGCATCCATTCCCAGATGTCTATTTCTCATTACACTTTTTAATCCACCAAGGCATTTACTCGCTTCTCTCAATCTACACTCTACCTGCACCCTCACTCCTCCCTTTCCTACCACCTTCGCACCCAAGTATCTAAAACTATTCACTTCCTCCAGTCTATCATAATGCTCACTTCCAGCCTACTGTCACTCTCTCCCCTTGTACATGTCATCACCTTACTTTTGCCCACATTTATCTTCAGGTTCCTTCTTTCACACTCCTCAAACTCTGTCATTAACTTCCTCAATCCCTCCTCTGATCCTGCTATAAGTGCAGTGTCATCAGCAAACAACAACTGGCTCACCTCTCACTTTTCTCCATTTTCTTTAACCATCTCCAACCCCTGACCCACCACCCTTTCATTCACCTCTCGCACCACCCCATCCATGTATAGATTGAATAGCCAGGGCAACTTAACACATCCCTGACGAAGTCCCACCTTTACCTTAAACCATTCACTCTCTTCATTTCAAATCCTAACACAAGCTCTACTACTGTCGTAAAAACTCTTGACTGCTCTTAACAGCTTTCCTCCTATCCCATATATCTGCTGTATCTCCCAGTGACTTCCTGTCTACCTTGTAAGCCTTTTCCAAATTTAATAAAAGCCCATAAAACGTCCGTACCTTTTCCTATAGCTTTCTCACATATCTGTCTTACCACAAAAATCTGATCTACACATCCCCTACCTTTCCTAAAACCACACTGTTCCTCACCAATTACTCCCTCTGTTCCTCTCCTAATCCTCTCAATCAAGACCCCCCCCCCCATAAGCCTTCCCAACTACACTCAAGCTGATCCCTCTGTAACTACTACACTCGCACTTGTCCCCCTTTTCTTTGTAAAGCAGAACAATGCGGGCACTCCTCCAGTCCTCCAACACTCTACCCTCTCTTCAACAAACATTTAATAACCTCACCAGCCAGTCCACCATAACTGTACCTCCTTTCTTCAGACATTCTGCATGGCATCCATCCAACCCAGGTGCCTTACCTGCTCTCATCATCTTAACAGCTGCTTTCACTTCATCCTTCCCTATTTCTCCTCCATTTTCCTCACTCATCACGGTCATTTTCTTAGTACTTCCCACTGCAACTACCTTTCCCTCCCTATCCTCCTTCACATTTAGCAGCTCCCTAAAATACTCTGCCCACCTTCCTCTCACTACCTTCTCTTCCATTATCATCTCTCCATCTGCACCTTTTACTTTTTCTTCTCTACTTGATTCGCCTCCTTTTACTCTTTTAATTTCTTTCCAAAACATCTTTTTATTACTTTAAAAATTTTCTGTCATACTCTTTCCCCATTTTACATCTGCTCTCCTCTTTGCTCCCTTTATCTTATGCTTAACTTCCCTTCTTTACTTTGTACATCTCATACAATTCCTTCATCCTAATTTGTAGCCAATCTATGAAAGCTTGCTTCTTTTCTACACCCTTCTTTGCTTCCTCATCCCACCACTCACTACCCTTCCTTCTATTTCCTCCCACCCTCCTTGTTCCACACACCATCTTCACCAGCTTCACCTTCATCCACATCAACCTTGAAGAAACCTCCTTCCACTCCACTACACATTTACCAATCTCTTCACTTACTAGTATAGCCACCCCTTCTCTCCCTCCTCCCCTCTTCACTCCCGAGAACCTCCCGACTACACTCCCAAACTCACACTAGCCCCTCCCTTTCTTTTTAGTTTCACTCAAAGCCAGCACATCCACCCAAATTGGGTAAAGTGATAAGTGGAGTTCCCCAAGGCTCAGTGTTGGATCCGATAATGTTTGCTGTTTATATAAACGACATGGATGAAAGAATTGAATGTTACATAAACTTCTTTGCAGATGATGCGAAACTATTGAAGTGAGTAAGTAAAGAAGATTGCAAATCTTTTCAAGAAGATCTGGACAAAGTCTGGGAATGGAGTAAAAGGAATGAAGTGAATTTCAACAATAAGAAATGTAGTATAATGGAATTTGGAAAAAGTAAAAATAGAATATCCAGTCAGTACAAAATTGGAACAAAGGAAGTTAAAAAAGTAAACTCAGAAAGAGACTTAGGAGTAATTATCTCAAACGACATGACACCAGACAAACCTGTAAACAAAATAGTTGGAGAAACCTACCATTTATTAAGATCAATGAAAGTGGCCTTTGACTACATGGATGAGAAAATGGTAAAGAGAATACTAGTTATGCTGATAAGACCAAAATTAGAATATTCAGTGTCACTATGGACACCCAGTACAATAAAAAACAAACTAGAAAGAATTCAAAGAGCATTGACAAAGGTGGCACCAACACTTAGCAAGTTGCCATACAAAGATTGGACAAACTAAACTTATTAACTCTGGAGCAAAGAAGAGAGAGAGGCAATTTGATAACCATCTACAGAATTATGAAAGGGATGGAAATCCTTGATAGGGATGATCTACTTAAATGGGACATAAGAAACACGGTAGTACACAAGAAGAAACCTTAAGGACAGTTACAGAAGAGATTTGAAAAAGAACAGCTTTCCACACAGAGTAATAGATACTGTACATGGAATAAATTGAAAGAGAAAACAACGAGTGTTAAATTAAACATGACTAAGAAAGAACTGGATTCGGAAAGATACAATTGCGGGTCACTATGAGCACTCTTCTCCCGCAAAATACAACTTGGTAAAAACATACACACACACAAACACACACACATATGTCTGATTGATGGCAAAGATTGGAACTCTGGAAAAAATTAATAAGAACAATGAAAGTGACCATATATTGGTTGAACTGGAACTAAATGAGGAAAAATACATGAAAAAAAAAAAACGAACCATATAGAAAGGGAAGATTTTTTTTTTTTTTTTAATATAAAATAAGAGAATTCTTTCAAAAAGTATACCGGGAAAGGATACACAAAGAGGAAACAACAGCAGAAGAGAAATGGACTATTTTGACAAAAATATATAAAGGAGTGGAAAAGTATGTTCCAATACAAAAACAAGAAAAAGGATATGTAAAGTGTTGGTACAACAAAAGATGTAGGGAGTTAAAAGACAAAAGGGATAAAGTTTGGATAGAATGGAAAAAATACTAAAGACCTGAAAAATGGAATATATATACTAACTATAGAAATTAATATTTACAAGTGTGCTGAGAAGAAAGAGAAAATACAAAAAAGATGTCATAGAAAAATGTAAAGATCAACCAAAACAATTTTATAGATTTGTAAACAAACTGAAAAACAAACAAGAATTAGAGACACTACAACAAGGAGGAGTTGAATACAGAGGAAATAGAAATGGCAGAAATTATGAGCAAACATTTTAAATCTGTGTTTACGAGGGAGAACATACAACTTAGATATATCAAGTGGGAGGAGAAAGCTCCCCCTATGAAAGAGATAGAAATAACAAGGAATGAAATAATGAATCACTTGAGTAACCTCGATGTCAGAAAATCGCATGGACCAGATGAAATGGCAAACTGGATTTTGAGAGAATGCAGGAATGAACTAACAAAATACATAGCCTAATAAGCAGTTCAGTGAAAGAAGGAAAAGTTCCAGAAGATTGGAAAAGAGCAAATATAGTACCAATATATAAAGGGGGAAACAAGGAAGACCCTACTAACTATAGACTGGTCTCCCTTACAAGTTCGATAGCTAAAATTTGTGAAAGAATGATCAAAACTAGATGGATAAGCCATCTGGAAAAAAACAACATACTAAATCCAATGCAATTTGGGTTTAGACAAGGACGATCATGCATCACAAACTTAATGTGTTTCTATTCAAGACTAATAGATGTAATACAAGAAAGAGATGGATGGGCAGATTGTGCATTTCTAGACCTAAAAAAAGCTTTTGATAAGGTACCACATAAATTGCTAAATAAATTAGAAAGTGCAGGAGGAATACAGGGCAAATTGCTGAAGTGGATGGAAGACTTCTTGCATGAAAGAAAAATGAGTGGTGATAAGAGACAAACACTCTAATTGGGATGAAGTGATTAGTGGAGTTCCACAAGGAACAGTTCTAGCTCCAATAATGTTTGCTATATTTATTAATGATATGGATAAAGGAATTGAAAGCTATATGAGCTTCTTTGCAGACAATGCAAAATTGTTGAAAAAAGTGAACACTAGAAGATTTTGAGTCACTGCAGAGTAATCTCAATAAAGTATGGGAATGGAGTAATAAGTGGGAGATGGAATTCAATATTAAGAAGTGTAATATAATGGAATTTGGAAGAAGCAAAAAAAGAATAGTGGGATCATATAAATTGGGAGAAGAAGAAATTAATAAAGTAGAAAAAGAGAAGGACCTGGGAGTCATTGTTATGAATAATATATCCCCTGAGAAACATATAAACAAGATTTTTTTGAGAAATTTATAATTTAATAAGAACAAAGTGGCATTTACATACCTGGATGAAGAAATGGTGAAGAAAATACCAGTCACTTTGATAAGACCAAGATTGGAGTATGCAGCAACGACATGTATAACAAAAGTTGAAAGAATACAAAGAGCAGTTACAAAATTGGCACCAACACTCTCGGAACTATCATATGAAGAGAGATTAGCAAAACTTGAGCTACAGACATTAGAGCAAAGAAGAGAGAGATAACTATTTATAGAATCATGAAAGGCATAGAAACTATTGATAGAGAGGATCTAATAAAATGGGATGGTAGAGATACAAGAGGACACGGAAAGAAAATCAAGAGAGTTATAGAAGAGACCTGAAAATGAACCGCTTTCCTCACAGGGTAATAGACATTTGGAACAAGTTAGATGAGAATGTAGTGTGTGCAAAAACAATACACGAATTTAAAAATAGTCTAGATAAAATGAGATATGAAGATGGGACACCACGAGCATGGCTCCCCTTCTCGTAAAATATAACTAGGTAAATACACACACACACACACATAAAGGTAATTAAAAATAGATGGGTTAAACATTTGGAAGAAAAAACTATACTGAATCCAAATCAATTTAGATTCGGACAAGAAAGATCATGTACAACAAACTTGATCTGCTTCTACTTGAGATTAATAGATATAATACAAGAGAGAGATGGTTGGGCAGACTGTGCCTTTCTGGACCTACAAAAGGCATTTCATAAGGTACCACACAAGAAACTAATAAGGAAAATAGTCAATAGATGGCATCAGAGGAAAATTATTGGAATGGATGAAAGACTTCCTGACTGGGAGGAAAATGAGAGTAGTAATTAGAGATAAATTCTCAAATTGGGAAGAAATGGTAAGTGGTGTCCTGCAGGGATCAGTACTGGCCCCGATCATGTTTGCCATATACATAAATGACATGGATGAAGGAGTAGTGTTATATGAATTTCTTTGCAGACTATGCAAAAATACTAAAAGTAAGAAAGGAGGAGGATTGCAACTCGTTACAACAAGACTTGGACAAGATCTGGAAATGGACTCAAAAGTGGGAAATGAAATTCAATATCAAGAAATGTAGTATAATGGAATTTGGAAAAAGTAAAAACAGAATATAGAGAGATTATGAAATTGGTAAAGAAAAGGTAAAAAAAGTAAACTCTGAAAAAGACCTGGGATTGATGATCAGCAAAGACATGACAAACACATTAATACAATAGTCGGAGAAACCTACAATTTATTGAGGTAAAAAAAAGTGGCTTTTGTCTATTTGGATGAGGAAACGATAAAAATTGTTTAACTACACTAATAAGACCAAAACTCGAGTACGCAGTAACAATATGGACACCCAGTACCAAAAAGAATATAAAAAATTAGAATACAAAGAGCAACAACAAAACTGGCACCAACTCTTTCCAAATTGACATATGAACAAAGACTGTCCAAATTAGAATTACCAACTCTGGAACAAAGAAGGCGAAAGAGGAGACCTACTAACTATCTATAGAATTATGAAAGGAATGGAAATTTTAGATAAGAATGATTTATTGAAATGGGACAATGGAAAAACTAGAGGACACAAAAAGAAACTCAAAAGATAATTACAGAATAGATCTGGAAAAAAAAATAGCTTCCCACACAGTGATAGATACCTGGAACAAATTAGACAAAGAAACAGTGTGTGCAAATACTGTTCAAGATTTTAAGAAAAAACTTCATGCTGAAAGATACAAAGATGGGTCACCATGAGCATAGCTCCCTTCCCGCATAATACAACTAGGTAAATATACACACAAGATGTGTATGGGCCTGGAAAACGGAAATGAATGGAGTGAACTGGAGAGAAAAAAAACAAAAAAAAAAATGAGTTGGATAAATGAGGGAAGGGTGCATTGGAAGAATGAGGATTCTGTTAACCAAGATATTGTACCCTACTATGGAAGCTCTGTATCACTGTATTGCCTTCAACCTGAGTGTATGATAAAGACCGGGATGACACTTCATCCACAAGGTGGTAAGATGAGAGGGGTGATGAATGGATTTTGAACGAGTGAAACAGATGTAGGATGGGTGTCTGCTTTAACTTGGTCACTCTCATTAAAAAGGGGGGAAACCCTGTTAGTATGTACATACTTTTTTCTTTGCACCAGTACAGTAAAATACTTTTTAATTTCAAATTGCGTTGTCAGTACGGCTACATTTTTGCATGGTTCAGGACTGTTACAACTGCTTTTACAGTAAATGATGGTGACTTGTGGCTTAGGGATTGTGATGGGAAGGGGAGCTGATATATGGACATAGTATGACCAATATCTCGTAGGTCTTTCCATCTCTTTAGTTGCTTTGAGCACCCCCATAATTCAGAGTGATGGAAGAGAGGTGAAAGAATAAAGTTCTTGTTTGACTTTTAGATTAGTTATACTAAATTTCAAATTGAATATACATATAGTATTGGATTTTTTCATAAGTATTATTCAAATAAAGCTAGAATGGTCCATGTCTGCTTGCCTGTGTTCTTTCCTCCCCGACCACACATTGACATGTGTTTTTGCTTTTAGAACCATGTTGAGCACTGGCAGGGAGGAATCCACTCATCAGGAACACATGTAAGTTTCCAGCAGCTCGGCCATCTCCGTTATTACATTACCAGCCACAATATATTTTTATCCATTCTTGTAGTAAAGGAAAGAGCTTGGGGAGTGCATGGAGTTTCTAAAAGATCATATCTTGCAGTAGAACTAATTTTGTCATTCTCATTTCTGATTTATTCTGTACTACAAATTGTGTTGTTGGATGCTGCTGGTGAAGCTCTGGAGTTAACGAGGACCTACTTTGTGCACCACTGGCTCCCATATCTGCTTTCTATCATGCCTAAACAACATGGCTTCATAGTTGATTTTTACCTACAGGATGGTCCAAGTTCGCCAGAGCTTGCTATAGATTTCATTCAGTTGTTGTGCCTAAAGATGCACAGTATGACTAAAGGAGTGGAGCCTGGCTACCTGTAGGAACAGCCTTTGTAGCCTTCATAGTCACTGCTCCATCCCATGAGCAGAAGTGTGATTGGTAGTGGTCTCAAATGTAAATTCTCTTTTCAGGTCCATGATGTATTCTGGTGAACTCAAGTTTGAAAAGCGAACAGTGTCAGCCCAGCGTGAAGGAACAGTGCACAATCTCCACTCGTATGAAAAGAGACTATTTTAGACCTGCAGGCTATCCCTACCCTAACCCCATACAATTGTGGCTTTTGTTGCACACCTGTCTTCTACTACAGTAAACTTTTCCATGTCTTCTAGTAATGGATTCTCATTAAGTTTCATTTGTGATGATTTTATTGGAATGAATTGAAAATTCTAAAGCACACAGCTGTTGCAAGGCATGAATGAAGTGTTTTGATTAATTCAACTCATTCCAGTTGTTACTTTTTTAATTTTGTAAGATCTGTAACTGATATAACTTTTCAATGTTCATAACATGTAGTAAATTTTGTTTTATATCTTGCAATTGTACTCTTGTCAAAAGATGAAGACCAAGCATACAGTTGTACTCAAGTTTGCTATGACTAGTTCTGCATGCATGATGTGTGAGGTGTGAATGCAGTTGGAATTTCATTGTGCAGAAGTGACAGCACTTGAGCTGTCCTGACCAAAGTATGTTACCCACATGGACTAGAAGAGATACTTTAAGCAACTTCATCTAAAATAAGGTTGTCATAGCATGGTAGTGCATTAAGATACATTGCTCATTTCTGTATAATGTTCATCACCCTTTTCAAGTTGAAGATATTACTATATTTTGCCATAATGTTTTGAAATTGTATAAAAATGTGTATTGTTGAATGGTAATTAAGTAGCAACTTGATGAATGATAATACAAGTTATGTACGCCATAGCAAGAATCCATATTGCACCAATAATTCATTGTACTGATAACAATATTACTATGAACAGCAATTATACTCTATAGATCCATTCTGGAGTGTTTGGAGATAAGTTAATCCATACCATAGGTAGAGTAGATTTTGATTTTTAGATTTTTGTTTAAATCCCTAGTTAGCGTTAGTGCTAGTTTTGGTTTGATAAATGAAAGATGATTGTTTGCAATGGATTAATGTGAACTAAAGATTTTTAAACTTTGTCCTTGTACGTAACCACTTCGGTAAGTTAAATTCTTGTGCACAGCATTGGCTACCATATGAATGATGCATCACACTACTTGCATTATAAAATGTAGTCACTGCTGTATTACACAGAAAACCTAATCAAATCAGTTAACTGAAACCAGGGGTAACTCTATGTACAACTACAAAATATATATAATCAACACGCCAACATTGACATCTCTTGTACCCACTCGCGCCACATGATGCCTGTGTAGGTGTCGTCGTACCAAAGTGGTTAATGAAACACGTTGACAAAATGTGCATCTTTTGCTCTTTAACTTTGCTCCCCGCACTTTCTACTGACTTGTACATGCAGGTCTTTTAGCCAGCATATTTGAAATGGAAAAAACAAATAGGTATTTTTCAGGGAGCTAACCTTATAGAGGGCAGCTAAGGTGCATATTGTAGGAAGTTTAGTGGGAAGACTTGGTTAGGAACATGTATGGTTGAGAACAAGAAATATCTATGTAAAGGATTTTGAAAATATCCAACTTTTTAAAGATAAATAGTTTTGGAAACTTTTAATCAAATCTAAATTTAGAATTTGAAAGGGTTTAATTAACTTCATATATAAATAAGAAAGAATAAAAACATAGCTCTTAAGTGATGCAGAATACAGCTTTTAGTTACACAAAAAAGAGCAACACTGCCCTTGGGAGTGATAGACATAATTTGATTTATCCAAGAAAATGCTCAATAGTTGTGGAAGTGAATTACTTTGGTAATATGAGACTAGTTAGATTTTGCTTATGAATAGTATATAAATTATGATACAAGTGGAGTGTCCTCAGTGTATAGAGTAAGTGACACCTTAGTTTGTGTATACAAGACTAGAAATGTATCTTCACAGTGAAGAAATTTTAAGTATCACATTTCTAATGTGGTGCAAAGAGTCCGAAAGGTAGAATATTGTTGGAAAAAGGGAATTCGGTCACTGACTTGGATTAGGTTGTAGGATATTCATTGTGTATGAACCTGTTGGAGAGAACTATCTGTCCACTTGCTGGTTATTGTCTTCCTGTTTTGTCAGTCTTTTAAGTATTACCTCCAATTAGGATGCTATACATCTTGGTGTCATAAGAACCACAGAGATTTTACTGAAGTTCTAATTTAGATATTTTAAAAGAGTATAACAGTGTGAAAGGTTAAATGTGACATAGTAGCACTCTTTTAGTGACTATTAAGTGATCACCAAATGAATCTTCCTCATGGGTCCAAACGTTCCATAAAACTTTCCCATATAGCTCAGATCTCTGGGTAGTTGAAGTTTAGATGGGTAGCTGAAGAGTTGGTCTCTTTAGCAAGTACCTCTGGTTGGAGCTGCATTGAAAACTGAATAAAGGTCTTTATAAAATTGGAAATTTTAGTTTCTTATTCCTTGAGCTTGACGGTACTCAAGTAATTGTACCATCCATTTGTATCTTGGTTGTAAAAATATGCCACTGTATCAGGAATGTGGGACCAATGATGGTACCTGCATGTGGGGGTTATGCAAGATGGACAGCCAAGCTGTCCATTTTCAAAACCTGTTGATCTCTTCACTTCCATCAGATGTATCCTTGAGGGGCTGATATTTGGTCTCTGGACTGGGCCCAGAATATCTATTAATTAAATCTGTATTTATCACACTTTTTCACCCAAGGGGAGCCAACAATTAGGGACTGCTCTCCTTTTCCTACCACTTGTATTTATTTACATTTTATTGCGGGGTTAAAAGCTGCTCAGTAACATGCAGCTGATACTTCAGAGTCTATATGGGGTGCTCCTATGGATCAGAGCCACAGATTATTTTGTCTGATAGAGGAACTCTTTATTCAAAGAGAAATCATGCTACTTTATTATACTGCATCTGTCCCTCCGTTATGCATGTCCTGTACCACTTCTTTGAATATTCATATCTTTTTTTTGCCAAACCCTAGGTAAGGGAGAACAAATACCGCCACCGAGTGTTCCCACAAGAGCCATAGAAGGTAACAAAAATGGTATAGGGATAGGACTAGGCATCCTACTCTCTGTAGCCTTAAAGGGGACATTACTTAAAAAAAAGAAAGAAAAGACAGCAAAGGCATAACAGGGCCTGGGAGTTTTCCAACCAGAAGACTTTTAATGTATGTAGATCTGGTACAGATGAGAGTAAAAGGGAAGAAATAGGCAGTATGTTTGTGAGAAGAAAGATGTGTTGGCATTGAGTGAAACAAGTTGAAAGGGAGGGCAAGTTTGAGTTTGGGATTGTAGTTGAGAGGGTGTAAGGAGTGAAGAGAGGATGAGGGAGAGAAAAGGTGGCTATACTAGTAAGTGAAGAGATAGATGTGTGGAGGAGTGGAAGGTTCAAAGTTTGTGTGGATGACTGAAACTGGGAAGGGAGATTTGGGAATTTGTAAGTGTATATAGGCCTGGTAGTGAGAAGAGTAGAGAAAAGGGAGTTTTTTTGGATAGATTTAAATGAGTACATAGAGGGTTTTGGGAGAAATGTCAGTGAAATGGTATTGGGAGGTCTTTATGCTAGGGTAGGGGATGAAGCAATTGATAGGTAGGGAAGTGTGGAGTTCCAGTAAAAAATTGTAGTGGAGAGATGATGTGTCTAGAGAGTTGAAGATAGCAAATACAGTGTTTAGGAAGAAAGTTAAGCCTAAGTACACATAAGAGAGGGTGGTAGGGCTTTAATGAACCATATAGTGGTAACCAGAAGAGTAAAAAGAGTTCTGGATGTACATGTTCTTAGGGGAGAGAGTGAGGGAATGTCAGATAATTTTTTGATGGAAGGTAAGTTGAGAGTGGAGGATATATGGAGAAAATAGGAAAAGGACAGAAGGTAGGGAGGTGCTTAGAGTAAACTACTAAAATGATAAAGAAAAGGAGGAATACAAAAAAGCTGAGAGAAGAGTGGAAGTAAAAGATAAAGTAGAACTAGGAATGGGGATTTTTCAAGGAGGGAGTTGCAAGGTGTGCAAAGATGGTGTGTGGAACAAGGAGGACAGGAGGAAATAGAAGGAAGGGTCCCACACGAAAGACTACTTACTAAATTAGCTTTGCATGGAATAAGTGGTAGCCTATTAGGTTGGACTAGTAATTGGTTGAAAGGTCGAAAACAGAGAGTTGTTTTAAATGGAAAAACTTCTGGATGGAAAAGTGTTGCAAGTGGAGTTTCTCAGGGTTCCGTTCTTGGGCCACTTCTATTCATAGTATATATAAATGATATAGACCATGGACTAAAATCTACTGTTTCCAAATTTGCTGATGATACAAAACTGTGCGGAGTGGCAAATGATCACTCAAACCAATTAGATATTCAAGAAGATTTAGATCAATTACAACAATGGTCTGAAAAGTGGCTAATGAAATTTAACACAAGTAAATGCAAGGTAATCCACATAGGTAAAAATAACAGTAAGTACGATTACAAGTTATTTGGAAATTCGTTAACAAAAGTGGATAGTGAAAAAGATCTCGGCGTAATTATCAGTAACGACCTCAAATCATCCAAGCAGTGTATTTCAGCCTCTGAGAAAGCAAATAAGATTCTGGGATTGATTGCGCGATCTTTTGATTTCAAAAGTCCATCACTCATTAACAAGCTATATAAATCGTTAGTTCGTCCACATTTGGAATATGCTGTTTCCGTATGGTCACCGAATCTCATTAAAGACATTGACAGACTGGAAAAAGTACAACGGCGAGCCACAAAACTGATTCCAAATATCAAAAATAAATCATATGAAAATCGACTTAAGCACATGAATCTGTTTTCCCTAAAAAAGCGTAGACTCAGAGGTGACTTGATACAGGTCTTTAAGATTTTAAAGGGAATTGACAACATCAAAAGTGACCAAATTTTCACATTGAATGAGAATCAGACAAGAAACAATGGTCTCAAACTATCCGGAAATAGATTCAATTTGGAAGTAGGTAGAAACAACTTTGCCAACCGTGTAGTTAATGAATGGAATAAACTTCCTGCACAGGTAGTGCAATGTAGTTCAGTTCGAAGCTTTAAGAATCATTTAGATAAATACCTAAGTGAGATGCTGTAATGATTATAATTTATGTTATATTATTTGTTTTTGTTTTGTTATAATTTGTCTGTCTGATTTTCATTTATTATTAGTTATATGTCAATTTATAATCATTTACTATTTACCTGTTTGTTTGTTATTCAACTATACCTATGCATTTTTCATCCGACCTAGATATGGATCAAAAGGTCTCCTGTCGGCATGCTCCGCCTTTGTAATCCTTTGTAATCCTTTGAGTGGTGGGATGGAGCAAAGAAGGCTGTAGGAGAGAAACAAACATTCACAGATTGGCTACAAAATAGGACAAGAAAATCAAATGAGTACAAAGAAAAGAGAAGTAAAGCATAAGATAAAGGAGGCAAAGAGGAGAGTAGATGTGAAATGGGGGTAAGAGATTGACAGAAAAATTTGAATAAATATATTTTGGAAGGAAATTAAGAGAGGAAGACTGGGCAAATCAAGTAGAGAAAAAAAGGTAAAAAGTGCAGATGGAGAGATGATGATGGAAGAGATGGCAGTAGGAGGAAGATGGACGGAGTATTTTAGGGAGTTGCTAAATGTTCAGGAGGACAGGGAGGGAAAGGTAGTTGCGGTGGGAAATACTAAGAAAATGACAGTGATGAATGAGGAAAATGGAGGAGAAAAAAGATGAGGTGGAAGCAGTTAATAAATGATGAGAGCTGGTAAGGCACCTGGGTTAGATGGGTGTCATGTGAAGTGTATAAAAAAAGCAGGTACAGTGATGGTGAGGTTGCTTAATGTTTGTCTAAAAAAGGGTAGAGTGCCAGAGGACTGGAGGTGTTATGTATTGGCTTTTCCTTAGGTGCCAATTAGTTTCCCTGTTCTCCATTGTTACACGGAAGGGTTGAAGGAAACATAGGCTTCCGGCACTGTGTGTATTTCCCACTCTATTTACATTATGGCGCTCCGGGAATCGCGCGAATTCAACATGGAACAAAACAGAAACAGAAGGCGCATGTCGCCATTAACCTAAACATTTCTTTAATGTGAATACACTACATATTCCTCCCCTCTTATTTTTGATGGGTTTACACAAAATAAAATGTTACATGGTTTCTATTAACCTTTTACTAGGTTTCACTGACCTATTTGACCTCCTCAATAGAGGCTCAGTAGGAACATAAGGTTCATTTACAGATTTGTCAATGTTATGATTAGGAAGTACTTCAGTGGCACCTGCAGGTTGCAAAATGGTATCACTGCCAACACACTCATTTACAATTTCCTTGTTACCAACATTACTGCTAATAGTTGGTTTAATAAGTGAATTTTCAACTTGATAATTAAACAGAGAAGATGCAGAAACTGGTGATGTTCCATTTTCAATAGTATTATACCTAGCTTTCAATTGATCACAATGTCTACGCCAAATTAAATCTCCACTTTCGGTTAACACTTTTACAACATAGTTTCTGACACCTGTAACCTCAATAATAATGCCTGGTAACCAAGGTTCACCTCTAGAATAGTTTTTTGCAAAAACTGCTTGCCCAACTTCAAATCTGCTTTCTACACAAGAGCATTCTTCTTGTTAACTAGCACACTTTCTTCCTCCTTTGTTTTAGTCGTTTCACATATGTCCAGAGGAGATTTAAATTTTCTGTGAAACATCATTTCTGCTGGGCTTTCTTTTGTACCTGAATGAATGGTTCTCCTATTGTTATACAGAAACCTACTAACTCTTGTGTTAATTGATCCACTGTGATATTTTAGCATTCCCTGTTTAAAACTTTTAACATATCCCTCTGCTAATCCATTAGATGCTGGGTGAAAGGGAGCTGGATTGATCAGTTTTATTCCATTCCTTTCATGAAACTCTTTGATATCAGTAGAAACAAAATAAGCAGCATTATCCGAAACAATGACATCAGGAATACCAAAATTAGCAAAGCTTTTTCTTAACAATTCCATAGTATTAGCACTTGTCATGCTTGAAGTATATTGAACATCAAATAAACTTAGAATAAGAATCTACTAAGATAAAAAAATACTTATTTTCTATTGGTCCACAATAATCAACGTGAATCCTACTCCAAGGCTTACTAGCAAAATTCCACATCAATTTGCTAGAAGAAACTTGAATATTTCTAACACTACATTCATTACAACTCTTTGCAAGCTCTTCAATATCATCAGAAAGCCTGGGCCACCAAATGTTTTCTCTGGCTTCAGCTTTCATTGCCACAATTCCATTATGATTGGAATGCAGTAGCTCTAACACTTTAGCTCTTAAGGCAGATGGAACAATAACTCTATTTTTAAATAGAACAACACCCTTAAGAATTGATAAGTCATTTTTAACATGAGAATATTCTCTACAAACATCCGAGTTGTTAGTCCATCCAAATTTTACCTGAGAAATTAATTTATTCAGTACAGGGTCTGCTTTTGTCATTTTCTGTACAGCTTCAAAAGAAAAGTTAAAAGCATTGAAATTTTCTATAAGTTTCACATATTCTGGTGGTGTACCTGAATTGATACAATCATCAATAGGTAACCTACTCAAAGCATCAGCAACCACATTGGTTTTACCACTTTTATGAACAAGATCATAGATATATTGTGACAACAGAATAGACCACCTGATTAATCTTGCATTTGAATTTATTGGCATTGCTTTGTTTTTTCCAAATAATCCAAGCAGTGGTTTATGATCCGTACTCAACTCAAAATTCCTACCTAATAGATAGTATTGAAACTTTGTGACACCAAACACTTCCCGGTCCATCTGTGAGTAATTTTTCTCAGCAGAAGTAAGTTTTTTACTAGCAAATGCAATAGGTTTTTCAACATTATTTTCAACCTGTATCAATACACACCCTACACCTACTGCATGGGCTCCTAATCTCAGTGAGACACACCACAACACCCTTCAAATCATACAAAACAAAGCCCTAAAAACAATTACAGGCTGCACAAATACATCACCTACAGACCATTTACACCATGAAACAAAAGTCCTCAAAGTCAAGGACCACCTCGACATGAGAGGCACACAAACACTTGCTGCAGCCACCACAAACACATCACACCCGCTACACTACATAGCAGAACACCCACACACACCAAGAAACATTAAAACTACACCCAAAGACCATTATTACACACAGATACTCTCTTCTCTTCCTCCACAACCACCAAATACCAGCCTCCGGAAACATATTCATAATCATATCACTCACCACTCCATTAACACACTGAAAGACAACACACTGCTGCATGCCAGACCCCCTGATATCCACCCTTCTGAATCCTCTCTCCCACGTAAGGACAGAGTCCACTTGGCCAGACTGCGTTGCGGTCACCACCCAGCACTTCTAAGCTACCAGAAGAGGCTGGACGACCGTGTTGTGAACAGCTGCCCAGGATGTAACACTTCACCCCATACCATACAACACATAATGGAAGACTGCATTATACACAATCATGCACGCAAACAACACAACATACACTCTATAAAGGATTTGTGGGAAAACCCAGTTTCGGCTGTGGCCTTCCTTGGGGAGACGGGACTGCTCGGACAGACAGTCTAGGGAACGACAACAACAACAACAACTGGAGAAGCATCACATTCTAGAATCAATTTTGACTTTAATGTAAAGCATGATAAGACATTAGAATTACATAAAGCTTCTTTAATGACATCATAAGCTACTTGGCACTGGTTTGACCATACAAACTTGACATTGTTTTTTGTTAAATCATAGAGTGGTGACAAAATTTCAGAAAACTTAGGGATAAATCTACTATAGTAAGTGACTAATCCAAGAAATGACTGTAGCTTATGCAAGTTTTCTGGTACAGGAGCATCCCGAATAGCTTTAACCTTATTTGGTGATGGAGATAAGCCTTCTCCAGAAATTACATAACCAAGGAAATCAATGACAGTTTTATTGAACTCACATTTTCCCAGACTCAACTGGACATTAGCTTCAGCCAATTTATTCAAAACAAGCTTAACTTTATCACTTTGGTCTTCTCTCGACTTGGCGCATATAAGGATGTCATCTAAATAAACAATTAAACCATCAATATCACTTAATAACTGTGATATGTACCTTTGAAAAATTCCCGGCGCTGATGCCAGTCCAAAAGGTAGTCTTTTGTATTTAAACAATCCCCTTTCAGTTGAGATAACAAGGTATTTCTGGTCTTCAGAAACCTTCATTTGCAAATGTGCATTACACAAGTAAAGCTTACAGAACACCTTATTATCTCCAACTGTAGCCAACATTTCATCAAGCTTAGGTAGTGGGTATTTCTCAATATTAATTTGACCATTCAAATGCTTAAAATCAGCACAAATTCTCATTTTTCCTGAATCTTTCAAGACGGGTACAATGGGTGAAGCCCAATTACTATAAGCTACAGGTTCTATGACTATTTTCTACAAGCTCCTGTATGGCAATATCAACTAACTCTTTGTGTGCTAAGGGCACTAGCCTTGCTTTGATGAATTTAGGAGTAGCATCTTCTTTCACATATATTCTAGCTTCAACTCCTTTAATAGGTAAATTGTCTTTTACTTTATAACTATCCAAAAGTTGTTTAGGATTATCAGAAACATCCATGTCATTTACTGAATTCACTTTAAAAGCTTCATCTAAACCAGTTATCTTTATGCCTATTTTGCTCATTAAATCTCTCCCACATAAATCATCACAGTGTGAATCAGTAACAAAAAATACATGATTTGTACTATAGTTATTAAACCTTACTACAAGATCAACTTGACCTTTTACCTTTATTTGATGACCTCCATAAGCAGTCAATTCTTTGGACGATGGAGTCATTTTAACATTTAGTACTTTTATCCAATTTTCACCTATCAGTGAAACACATGAACCAGAATCTATCTCTAAAGGTATAGATTTATCATTTAACACAAAATTGTACATTTCTGGTTTAACAGATTTTAGACAATTACAAGAAACTTTCAGCAACATGCTTTTATCAACAACATTATTAGCACTACACTGGTGTTCTTCATGCTCTGGTTCCTGTTCAGAAACTGATTTGACGTTTTTATTCTTAAAACTTTTAGAGCTATTTTGCTTATATGCATCCTTTTGCTTAAATCTACAAATTTTTTCTAAATGACCCTGTCGACCACAATAGTGGCATTCCGAGTCTTTAAACCTACAAGCAGAACTTGGATGTAGGAAACCACAATGCTTACACTTTGACACAGTCTTGCTATGCACTTTTTGTACTGTACCTGATGAACTGGGATTACCTGTCTCTCCTTCCCCCATGTGAGCTTTTTCAAGCAACAGAATGCGTTCTAGGAGTGTTGAAGATGTTAATGCTTCTAGTTTCAGGTCTTCAGCAAGTAGATATTTGAAATAGGGTTCATGGTCCACTGCCATAAACAATTGGTCTCTCAGCCTGGCATCAAACATGGTGCCGAAGTTGCAATCCTTTGCCAGTCTCTTCAAGTCTGCATATAGCTCTTTCACAGTTTCTTATTCAACTTTACGCCGTTGAAACGAACACAAGCTTCGGTGATAGGATGGCTTTGTAATGAAATGGTTTTTCATTAATTCTATCAGCTCATATGTCTTTGTAGTTGGCATATCTGGTGCCGTCAAATTCGCTAAAATTCCAAACATTTTGGTGCCTATGGACACAAATAACTGATTCTTCTTCTTGCCAGCATCAGTTATATCCTGTGTGGCTACATGGGCTTCAAACAAAGCCAAGTAGACATCAAAAGGGAGTTCTTCAGGGTTAAACGGCCCAATCTTGTTTGAAGATGCCATCTTTCACCCTGGTCTAGCTTCGTGGCTAGAAAACTATCAGACACTAGGAAATTGTAACCCTTTCTCCTCTCATGTAGGAGAAAACAAGTGATGTCCGGTGCTGTGTAACAGGAAGCAATATAAGCAAAGGCACCTACACTCTGTGTGGTCACCTCTAGCATAGCTTACCCCCGCGTTACGACGCGCGTAGCTGAAGAAAGTTTTCCTGCATATAGACCGTTTATCACTGTTTCTGGCCTAAACCACCAGAAAAAACACTTTGATCCTCGTCGCCATTGTTATGTATTGGCTTTTCCTTAGGTGCCAATTAGTTTCCCTGTTCTCCATTGTTACACGGAAGGGTTGAAGGAAACATAGGCTTCCGGCACTGTGTGTATTTCCCACTCTGTTTACATTATGGCGCTCCGGGAAGCGCACGAACTCAACATTGAACAAAACAGAAACAGAAGGCGCATGTCGCCATTAACCTAAACATTTCTTTAATGTGAATACACTACAGGAGGAGTGCCTGCACAGTTTTGCTTTTCACTTTACAAGGGAAAAGAGTAAAAGTGAGAATGTGGTAGTTTTAGAGGAATCAGTTTGTTGAGTGTAGTTAGGAAGGCTTATGGGAGGGTTTTGAATTAGAGGATTAGGAGAGGAACAGAGGGGTTAATTGGTGAGGAGCAGTGTGGGTTTAGGATAGGTAGGGGTGCATGGATCAGATTTTTATGAGAAAGCTTTAGGAAAAGGTATGTTTCTTGGGTCTCTATGGATTTGGAAAAGGCTTATGACAGGGTAGACAGGAAAAAACTGTGGGAGGTGTTGCAGATATATGGGATTGGAGGAAATCTGTTAAGAAGATTCAAGAGTTTTTACAAGAGTAGTAGAACATGTGTTAGAATTAGAAATGGAGTGTAAGTGGTTTGAGGTAAAAGTGGGACTTTGCCAGGGATGTTATGTCACCTTGGCAGTTCAATTTATACATGGATGTGGTGGTGCAAGAGGTAAATACATGGGCAATGGGCTGGGGATTGGAGATTCTTAAAGAAAATGGAGGAAAAGTGGGAGATAAGCCAGTTGTTTGCTGAAGACACTGTGCTTTTAGCAGGATCAGAGGAGGGATTAAGGAAATTAGTGATGAAGTTTGGGAAGGTGTTGAAGGAGAAGGAAGTTGAAAATAAATGTGCATAGTAAGACGATGAGATGGCAGAAAATTGGAAGTGAGTATTAAGTGAGACTGGAGGAAGGGGATAGCTTTAGATACTGAGGTGCAAATGTGGCAGGAAAGGGAGTGGAGGTGGAGGTAGAATGTAGATTGAGAGAAGCAAGTAAATGCTTTGGGGGGTTAAAAGATGTAATGAGAATTAGACACGTGGGAATGGATGCTAAGAGGAAATTGTATGGAGTGATTGTGCCAACAGTATTGTATGGGCAGAAACATGGAACATAAAAGAGAAAGAGTTTAAATGTGTTTGAAATGAAATGCCTGAGAAGTATGGTAGAGTTTACTAGGCTGAATAGAGTGAGAAATGAGGTGAGTAGAAGTGTAGGGAAGGAAAAGGAGTTGGGAGATAGGGTTGATGAAAGTATTGGGATGGTTTTGGCACATGGAAAGAATAAGTGAAGAAAGATTAGCAAAAGAGGTGTGGAAGGCAGAGGTGGACGGAGTGAACATAGGGGCTACCAAGGATGAGATGGATGGATAGGTTAAAATGAGCATTAGGAAAGAGGGGAATGTCTGTTAAGGAAGGAAGATAGGAGTGGAGAATGGTTGTGTATGGATGATTCTGTGATGCATAGAAGGGAGTAGGTGGGGGATGGAGGGTGGTGAGGGACTAAGTGTCAATAATATTTTGACACAGCCCAAAGGGATTTCTCCCCATTTTCTTTTTTTCTGCATGCTGTGGATGTGCTGTGTCTTGCTGCATTGCGTCTGACCCAGGGTAGTGGGTGAGATGCAGGGATAATCCGTCATCCAGGAGCCAAGAAGGGAGGGGTGGTGAATGGGAGTGGAGTATGTGGGGATGAAATGGGTGGGAGTGGATTTGTGCCTTTGACTTTAGCTACCTCCCTTGTAAGGGGGAAAATGCCATTGGTATATGTATTTGTATTGTGCCTCCCTTCTTCAGACACTGCATGACACCCATCTTATCCAGGAGCCTTACATATTCTCATAATTTTCAGAGTTACTTGGACCTCATCTTTTCATATTTCTCTTCCATTGCAAAACTAAAAAATGTCTTATTCTTACCTAAATCATTCAAAATCCTGGCTGTCACTCAAAGATCAAACTGTATTTTCTTCTGAAATTGTAAAACTAAAAATGTATTGCTGTTGGTACTGCTACCATCATCAGGACTCGCATCAACTTCTTCCAAGTCATCATTATCCAGTGTACTGCCTTGTCCTCAGTCCCATTATTGCAAATTTTATGACTAAGTTTGTAATGTATTGCAAATTCTATGACTATGTTTGCAATGAACTGCATAAGACATCCTCTTAGTGTGGATGACTGACTTTTTTGTGATCTTTGCGGATGGTAATTGTATAGAACTGAATGAAACTTAAAAACAAAGAGCTGATTCTATGAGCTGGACCAGTTCATTCGTGAACAACACTAGTCAGCTTTTGTTTATAGTGAAATTTTAATCTTTGGCACATAAAATGCAGGCATATTTTAGAAGGCTAATTTTTTGAAAAAAAAAAAAAAAAAAAAAAAAAAAATTGTATGTACTGAAAAATATGGGAAATAAATAGTCTGGCTGTCAGGGAAAGAAGAGATGCCAACTGGTCAAGAAAACAGAAATGACAGCAGCCAGCCAGACAGGAAAAAAAAAAAAATCTGGGAGGGAAAAGAATACTGACACCAAATATTTCCACTTGGATCATAAAAGGCGAGAGAAAAGGGACAGGGATTGGGACCAGGCATCCTTCTCCCTGTAGCCCCACAGGGGACATTCCTAAAAAGAGTAAAGGCATAAGAGGGTCTAGGAGTTTTCCAACCAGCACCCTAAGGTTTGGGTCTTTTAATGTGCGTGGATGTGGTACAGATGAGAGTAAAAGGGAAGAGATAGGTAGTATGTTTGTGAGAAGAAAGATGGATGTGTTGGCTTTGAGTGAATCTAAGTTGAAAGGGAAGGACGAGTGTAAGTGTGAGGTTATCAGGAGTGAAGAGAGGGCGAGGGAGGGAAGGGGTGGCTATACTAGTAAGTGAAGAGATAGGTAAACATGTAGTGGAGTGGAAGGAGGTTTCTTCAAGGATAATGTGGATAAAGGTGAAACTGGGAAAGGAGGTGTGGGTTTTTGTAAGTGCATATGGGCCTGGTAGTGAGAAGAGTGTAGAAGAAAGGGAGGCTTTTTGGATAGATTTAAATGAGTGCATAGAGGGATTAGGGAGAAATGTCAATGTAATAGTACTGGTAGACCTTAATGCTAGGGTAAGAAATGACCCAATTGATGGAGTGATTGGGAAATGTGGAGTTCCAGGAAAGAATAGTAGTGGAGAGTTGATGGTGGAAATGTGTTTAGAAAGAGAGTTGATGATAGCAAATACAGTGTTTCGGAAGAAAGTCACACATGGGAGAGGGTGGTGGATGGAAGGGTGGTAGAGCATTAATGGATTATGTAGTGGTAGATAGGAGTATGATAGGGAGAGTTAAGGATGTACATGTGTTAAGGGGAGAGGGTGGGGGAATATCAGATCATTTTTTGGTGGAAGGTAAGTTGAGAGTGGAGGATAGATGGAGAAAGAGGAAAAGGACAAAAGGTAGGGAGGTGCTTAGAGTGAACTCTTTAAATGAAAAGGAGAAGGAGTACAAGAAGCTGAGGGAGTGAAGGATAGAGTAGAGGTAGGTGTGGAGGAGGAATGGGGATGGTTCAAGGAGGGAGTCACAAAGTGTGCAAAGATTGTGTGTGGAACAAGGACAGGAGGAAATAGAAGGAAGGGTAGTGAGTGGTGGGATGAGGAAACAAAGAAGGTTGTAGAAAAGAAGAAGTGAGCTTTCACAGATTGGTTACAAAATAGGACAAGGGAGTCATATGAGAGGTACAAAGAAAAGAAAAGAGAAGTAAAGCAAAAGGTAAAGGAGGCAAAGAGGAGAGCAGATGTGAAATGGGGTAAGTGTATGACAGAAAATTTTGAAAGTAATATAAAGATGTTTTGGAAAGAAATTAAGAGAGGAAGAGGGGGCGAATCAAGTAGAGAAGAAAAGGTAAAAGGTGCAGATGGAGAGATGATAATGGAAGAGAAGGCAGTAAGGGGAAGATGGGCAGAATATTTTAGGGAGTTGCTAAATGTGAAGGAGGATAGGGAGGGAAAGATAGTTGCAGTGGGAAATGCTAAGAAAATAAGAGTGATGAGTGAGGAAAATGGAGGAGAAATAAGGATGAAGTGAAGAAAGTTGTTAAGATGATGAAAGCAGGTAAGGCACCTGGTCTGGATGGATGCCATGCAGAATGTCTAAAAAAAGGAAGTACAGTGATGGTGGACTGGCTGGTGAGGTTATTTAATGTTTGCTGGAGAGAGGGAAGAGTGCCGGAGGACTAGAGGAGTGCCTGTATAGTTCCACTTTACAAGGGAAAAGGGGAGAAGTGTGAATGTAGTAGTTTCAGAGGGATTAGCTTGTTAAGTGTAGTTGGGAAGGCTTATGGGAGGATCTTTGATTGAGAGGATTAGGAGAGGAACAGAGGAAGTAATTGGTGAGGAACAGTGTGGATTTAGGATGGGTAGAGGTTGTAGATCAGATCTTTGTGGTAAGACAGATATGTGAGAAAGCTATAGGTAAGGGGAAGGATGTTTTTTTGGCTTTTATGGATCTGGAAAAGGCTTACAACAGGGTAGACAGAAAGGCACTGTGGGAGGTTTTGCAGATATATGGGATAGGAGGAAAGCTTCTGGGAGCTGTCAAGAGTTTTTATGAGAGTAGTAGAGCTTGTGTCAGGATTAGAAATGGAGAGTGAGTGGTTCGAGGTAAAGGTGGGACTTCGTCAGGGATGTGTTATGTCACCCTGGCTGTTCAACTTATACATGGATGGGGTGGTGCGAGAGGTAAATGCAAGGGTAGTGGGTCAGGGATTGGAGATGGTTAAAGAAAATGGAGAAAAGTGGGAGGTGAGCCAGCTGTTGTTTGCAGAAGACACTGCGCTTGTGGCAGGATTAGAGGAGGGATTGAGAAAGTTGGTGACAGAGTTTGGGAGAGTGTGTGATAGAAGGAAGCTGAAGATAAATGTGGGTAAAAGTAAGGTGATGAGATGTTCAAGGGGTGAAAGTAGCAGCAGACTGGAAGTGAGCATTAAGGGAGAGCGACTGGAGGAAGTGAATAGTTTTAGATACTTGGGTGCAAATGTGGCAGGAAAAGGTGGAGTGAAGGTGGAGGTAGAATGTAGATTGAGAGAAGCGAGTAAATGCCTTGGTGGATTAAAAAGTGTAATGAGGAATAGATATTTGGGAATGGATGCTAAGAAGAGACTGTATGAAGGAGTGATTGTGCCAACAGCACTGTATGGGGCAGAAACATGGAACATAAGAGAGGAAAAGAGTAGGAGTTTGAATGTGTTTGAGATGAAATGTCTGAGAAGTATGATGGGGGTTACTAGGCTAGATAGAGTGAGAAATGAGGAGGTGAGTAGAACAGGGGTGGAAAGGGAGCTGGGAGATAGGGTTGATGAAAGGGTATTAGGATGGTGTGGACATATGGAAAGAATGAGTGAAGAAAGACTAGTAAAAGGTATGGAAGGCAGATGTGGAGGGAGTGAACATGAGGGGACGTCCTAGGATGAGATGAATGGATGGGGTGAAAGGGGCTTTACAAAAGAAAGGAATGTCTGTTGAGGAAGGACGGGAGAGGACAGAAGATAGGGGTGAATGGAGAAGGGTTGTGTATAGATGAGGCTGTGTTGCATGAGGGGGAGTGGGTGGGGGATGGGGGGTGAGGAAGTATGTATGAGAAAAAAATTTGACGCAGCCCGAAGGGATTTCTCCCCGTCTTCTCCTTTCCTGCATGGAGGGACGGAGAGGGGGGGTCGCCGAATTTATGAAGCGGCCTTGCTGTGGATGTGCTGTGTCTTATGGCACTGCTTCTGACCCAGGGCAGTGGACAGGATGCAGGGATGACCCGTCATCCAGGAGGTGCCAAGATGAGAGGGAGGGAGGAGGGTGGAGGGGAATGGAATATATGGGAAATGAAATGTGTGGGAGTGATTTCCATGCCTTTTTCTTTTTGGCTACCCCCCATGTAAGGGAGAAAAAGCCTTTGGTATATGTATGTATGTATGTAGTCTAGGCACATACTTTTCCACTCCTTCTTTATGAATTTTTGTCAAAATACTCCATTTCTCTTCTACTGTTGTTTCCTCCTTGTGTATTCTTTCCCAGTCAGCTTTTTGAAAGAATTCTTTCATTTTGTCAAAGTTTGTTTTTTCATACATCAATCTTCCCTTTCTATATTGTTCGTTTTTTCATGTATTTTTCCTCATTTAGTTCCAGTTCAACCAATATGTGGTCAATTTTACTTATTGGTGTCTTATATTCAATCTTTTCCACTATTTCAGGTTCTGAAGTAATTATTAGGTCCAGTCTCGATGGTTCTTCCTCATTTCTACACCTAGTATTCTCTTGAATCCATTGCGTCATTGTATGTTCTATAATCATATCAAGTAGTACATTTCCCTTCACTGTCATCTCTTCCCAGCAGATTTCTTTACAATTAAAGTCACCCATTATAACTATTCTTCCTTCATCTTCCATACTTTTGTGTTCTCTCTCTTCCCACGAAGCCGTTTCAGGAGGCACATAATTTACTACAAACTTCCTGCTCTTCCCATCCCTGTCCTCCACTTCCATCATAATCATCTCCACTCTATTCTTTTCATATGTGACATTCCTCACATTTATATCCTTCTTAGTCAGGAACATAACTACGCCCCCTTGTTTTACCTCTCTGTTTCTAATCCAATAATTATATGCACCATGTCCTACACTGTTCGGTAGTAGTGGACCTTTCAATTTTGTCTCTACAATTCCCATTATGTCCGATTCTGTTTCCTTTAGGTAATCATTCAGTTCGTTGAAGCCTGTTATTAAGCCATCTGTATATGTGTAAGACACTTTTAATTTTCTGCTACTTTCATTGTGTTTTCCGTTTCCCTTCTGTTTTTCTCTGCTATGAACCATTTCCTCACTCTCATATTCACTACTCTCCAATAGAATTTCTCTTTTTCTGACTCTGTTCTTTTCTCGTTTTTTCCCCTTAGCTTCTAGTCTTTTTGTTTTCTCATCCTCTCTTTCCTCCTTATTAATTTCTCTTTTTATCCATACCTGGCTAGGTAGTAGGCTAAAGGTTATCACTTAAAAAAATTAAGCTGTAGCATAGGCTATCAAAAACGAAGTACCGTAGCCTAGGTTAGCCTAACACTGTCAACACTTCAAAAAAAATTCCTTCACAGTTCAAACAAACGTTGGGAACCCTGTGTTATGATTATCTGAGGGATACGTTGGCAGCCCTGATGATTCTCATGCACTTTCTCCAAACAGTCGGCAGTGTGGCACTATTTTCACTCGTAATTAAATGAAAGATGTCTATTTTCTTCGTAATGTTCCTATTCCAGGATGTTCACTGAAGTTTATAGCCTATGTTGTGAGGCGTGGTTTCTTGATACTTAAATAAAAACACCTAAATAGTCCAAAAAACACACGCTGCCACCATGTTGGGCAAATGAGAGACGTGGAAGGCAGTACACAGTCTTTATTGCACTAAAAACCCACTATTATTTGGATTTAAGAAAAGAAGGAAATAACGAATTTCCGTATATTCGATCACTTCTTTTCTTAAATCCAAATAATAGTGGGTTTTTAGTGCAATTACTAATGTGTAACGACATTACTGGACAGACAGTATTATTATGCAGGTTTCCCAGCATAAACATTAAGCATGAACATCTACATGCGCAACAGCAATGTGGTTTCAGGAAAAATAGAAGTAGTCTCGACCATTTGATCAACTTAGAACACGATATCCTTTCAAGTTTCGAGAGGAAAGATTTCCTTGTAGTTTGTTTCTTAGATTTAGAAAGAGACTACGACATGTCACGGCGACGTGGTATCCTCGAAAAACTCTATGCACTTGGCCTTAGGGGAAATCTCTATATTTTTATTCAAAACTCTTTACTAGAACGAACATTCTCTGTCAAAATTCAAGGTTGCTTTTCATCAGTACGCATACAAGAAAATGGCGTACCACGGGGAAGTTTGTTGAGCCCCACATTATTTATGTTACTTATCAACGATTTCTACCTGCTCCACCTCGGAACCTTAAATACTCATTATAAACTGACAACGTCGGAATCTGGCATTCCTCATCGAACGCTAGTTTTTCCGGCTCTCGCGTACAACTTGCCCTGGACTCGCTCTAGGAATGGTCTGACGAATGGGAATTTAAGTTTTCGGAAGTAAAGTCAACAGTGGTTGTATTTTCACGCTGAGCTCAGGCAGAAATTGATCTGCAATTACATGGAAATCCCATTCCAGTACAAATTTTAACCTTTTTCCTTGGCCTGAAACTGGACTCCAGGCTAAACTGGAAGGCCCATGTAAAGTACCTAGTTGATGTGTGCAACAAGAGACTTTATTTGCTACGCAAACTAACGGGCACAAATTGGGGAGCAGATAAGAAATCTTTGCTAATGATTTATGAATTTATAATTAGATCTGAATTAGACTATGGGTGTCAGATTTATGGTTCGGCAACAACCACGTTACAACCCCTGAACATCATCCAAAACAAAGGCCTGCGCTTTGCACTTGGAGCATTACGCTGCACAAGAATCGAGAGGCTGAAAGTTGAAGCCAATGCCCCCCCCCCCCTCCAATACAGGCGCGAACTTGTTACACTCCGCTACGCCACCAAAGTGCTCCGTATCCCACGACATCCCTGCAAGCGGGCGGCGTCCCAATACGAGTACTTTACCAACTCCAGCCTTAATCCCTTTTCCATCAGGATCCGATCCTTGTGCGAGCAATATTCAGTGCCACTATGGTCTCTTGAAAAATTGAAGACGTTCCACATACCACCGTGGGAAAAGGTCATCCTGAACGTCAACATCAACGAAGGTCTCCAGAATGTCACAAAATTCCTGGACAGTGGAAGGAGAAGGTGGTGGTTGAGGGGGCGTGGGTAATACGTACCTTAAGTGAGTGATGAAGGGAGGGGGAGGATAGCTGCAGTTGGGGAACCGAAGTCCAGGAGATTTGTACCACCGCCCGGGACCACGCGCGCTCCCTCCACGGCGAGCGTGTACGTAAATGAAAGAGGGGGGGGGACAACTCATTAAGTGGACCGTCCTAGGCTAATGAAACCCAGAACTCCTATTGTGAGTTTTGATTGACTAATCAATTCTATAATCAGACACTAGAATTATGCTACTCGTCATTAAACAATGTGGGTTAACAGTTAACTGGATTTCACTCATACATCCTATCTATTCCCTGCGCTGTACTACTATCTAAATAACTTATACTAAAACCTCTTAACTTAATGTCTTCTCTTGAGTGTGGAGACGTCTTCAATAGGCGCGGATTCCTCCTGCTGAGTTCAGATAGGCGCGGCTCCGCTTCTGGGGTGAGATGGCTTTGTTATGGACCTCTGGGCGGGAACTGAACGACCTTGTGGCTTGGCGTTTAAGGACGGGCGTTGAGGTTGGTTTTGCAAGCAACACACTTCACCGACATGTTCCGGGTCACTTCACCGTCAAGTTCCTATCCAGTTAGGATGCTCCGAAAGGGGGGGAGGGACTGGTACGTAACTAGTCCAATAGCACCAGAGTGATGTGTTCACTGGAGGCTAACCTCGTCACGACACCATTCAAATCCGTTCCCACGATGGTCTGGATGTCATTCGTACACTGCACTTTCGAGAAGTTTCCGGCGGGGGCATTGTACCCGAATCACTCGTGTAAAGTCTTACAGTGCGTAATCTTTCACTTAAGGGAGAAGGTCCTCGTGAGCCACATAAGGGAGGATAGGGCGCGATTGAACTTCCGAGAATACGAGCGGCCAGACCTCCCTAGTTGGACCCAATGGAAAGACTGCCCAGTGTCCCGCGGCATGTCAGGTCAAATGCCCGCCAACCGGCTTCCAACGTTGTCGATACTTCTACGTTCCCGACACTAGTTTTGAAGGGAACGACGAACAATGTTTATGTGGAAGTTGAAACAGTTCCTAATTGTTCCTTGAGGGTAGACACTATTCACGAGCGTGTAAGATACGATCCTAATTAATCTAATTAACTAGCTTAAACAATATGTGGCAGCGCGCAGGGGGGGTAAAGACCGTTAGGCCTAAATTGTATGGGAACACTTGAATGAAAAAACTCTCAGTCTAATCATAGAGTAGCAACTTACAAATGCAATAAGAACAGTAAACTTGAGAAATTGTGGAATCCCACACTTAATATTAACATTCGTGACTTGCACATAGGCCTACGGAAACACTTGAATCTAAAGGGAGGGAGGAGGTTTTCCCTAAGCAATTAGAAGTCTCTCTCAACTTCGTTAAGGCACTGTAATTGATTGCCAAATTGGCACAATAGTTAATGAGGATAAGGAGAAGGAAAAAGGTCAAGAAGTAGTTACTAGAAGCCTTAAGAGTTCCGGTAATTCCCCAGAGTAAAGGGAATGAATGACCGAAACGGGGTGAAAGCAGACGAAAGACTGTGGAATCTGCCTCGGCTAGGCCCATGAGCGAAAGTATGCGGTAACTGGGGTTTGAAAGCAGACGAAAGTAAATGAAAATTAATAGCAGTCCGTGTGTCGCAATCCAAAATTGTGACACAGAAGAAATCGTGCTCGGTAGAAGAACTCTGACAGAAGACCCTACATGTCATCATCGGGTACACTGGCCACAGGATGGTTCCAAGTGTGGCCGTAAGACAGGGACAGGGTTATATAGCTCCACAACCCGAATGATGTTCCGACTGCCGGACCATACGAGCATTTATATTGCCGAACTCTTTGGAATATACAAAGCGATAGAAAAGGCTCAATCTATATTTTTTCAGATTCTTTGAGTGCATTGCAGTCAATTAAGTCAGGTAACCAAATTGGGATTTTTCTCCTGGGCAAAATCATTAGTGCACTTTCGACGACCAACAAGTCCATTACACACTCTTGGGTTCCCAGCCACATTGGGATTTCCGGGAACGAGAAAGTGGACTCTATTATAGATATACCCATAGACACAGGCACTTTCAATTCAATCTTAAGAAAACAATTACATGCCCATCGGCAACACCAGTGGGACAATCTCCACATCACACATAAACAAAAGGAGCACATAACAGACTGGTCAACATCATACAGAAGCGAGAGACGGGAAAAAATCGCCATAGCAAGTCTGAGGATGAATTCCACCTACATCACCCACCTAGATCCTTATATCACTGGCGTATTTCCTCCCCAGTGCAACACCTGCAACACTACACTATCTATAAGACACATACTCATACACTGCATGAAATATAACACACAGCGCCAGGCGCTTATACATCATTGCAGACTCAACAAAATTCAGTTAAACGTGACAAATCTTTTGGCCAATGACTGTTTCCTTATTGACAAAGTAGTGTATTATTTGCGCACAACAGGACTGTTGTGGAAATTGTAATGGTAAATTAAACAGGATCGCAGGTTCACACCAGGCTTAATGACCCCCTTATGGGTCGATAGCCTTAACATTAAAAAATAATAAATAAATAAATAAATAAATAAATAAATCAATCAATCAAAGATGTTGAAAGTTTGTTTCAATTCTTCTCTTACGGCAGAGTGCCGTTCACCATGTAGTGTTAACAATCCACTACAATGGTTAGGTTAAAGATTATTCACGAACTCCTCCTAGCTTTTTGCAGATAGACTAATCTACTATAATAGAGTAGTATTTTCTCTCTATCTGTTTATTTTTTGTTTGTTCACGAACTCCTAGGGTTTTGGAGATAGATCCCCATAACCATATATATTCTGATAACTTATCACTCCAGGTACTTTTATAACTATATTTCATTAAAAAATTGCTTAGGGTTAAAGGTTAAAGTTAGGTGGGGTTTGCCTTGGGTAGGCTACTTAAAGGGGACTTAATGCGGACGAGATAAACTCCAAAACCGGAGTTTCTTCTATTTTATTACAAAGTAATCTGGTTTGATATTAACAAACTATATATGGGCCCTGCGGGCAAAATACAGTAAAGTGCTGGGCCTTGACCTTGGGCACACCTGTGTCTGGCAGGCACTTGACCTAGCCAGGTTCTGGCTGTCAGGCTCCTGACCTGCCCAGCTCTCCTGTCTTGGTTACATTATCGTCGGTTAATATAGGGGGTTAGTAGGTTGTCGTAAGTAAAGGTGTTAATCTTGCTATTCTATACATTGGGGTCAGTTCTATACATGGGGGTCAGTCGTATGGTTGGTGGGTATGGTTAGATATTTCGTATATAAGCCTATGGGTAACATAATAGGGACAGGTATAATAAAGGGGGTTTAATGGGTTTGTCTGGTGACATTTGGCAGCAATATCTTGTTTGTCTGATTTCTGCTGCGTTAGATGTATGTGGTAAGGTGGTTGTTCAGGGAAAGCAAGGTAAGCAAGAGGGGAGTCTCGCTGAATGCGAGTGCTCTGTCGTATGCATGTGGATCACGTGCGTGGTAGGTGATGGTTAGTAATGGTTACATTGCCCCCCCACCTCCGGACCGTTTGAGGTACGTCCGCGTACCTTGGGCTAAGGTCGTGACAGTGGGGTTTGGCATACATAATTGTAAAAAAATATATATATAAAATAAATAAATAAATAAATAAATAAAAAAACAAATAAATAAATAAAATAAGATATGATAATTTGTCAAGTTGCTAGTGGGAGATATTCTCAGACATGTAAAGTTGATTTGAATGAGAAAAAAAAAGGGGGGGCGGTTACGTATATTATCATATCTTGAATGTGTTCAATAAAGCTATGTCGATATTTTTACACTTGTATATTCTCTTTACAATGAGAATGAATTTGCACTTTCACTTCTGTTCTTTCTGTGTTCAATGAAAATTTTTGATGATCTCTGAGATATATTTAGTTTGTACACTTTCACTATAGCTTTACTGAAGACATGACTTCTAAATTGTTAGTTTGTTTTTAAATAAACGTGTTAGTTTGTGTAGAGCTAAATATTCATATATATATATATATATATATATATATATATATGTGTATATATATATAAATATGTATATATATATATATATATGCATATATATCTTTTGACATGGAGATATATCCGTTTACATAAAAGTCTCACTAATATATATGCTATCGAGAAGTGTGAATGGTTATTTGCTACACTTTTTATGGGAAATTGTAATTTCTATAACTATTGTTACTATTGCACTTATACATATTGATATTTAAGGCAGTTATTTTCTATTTATTTATTTATCTATTTTAATATCTAAGTTTGAGATTTATGTATATATTACATTATGGTATGAATTGTTTATTTGTCGTCTTTGAGTGGGAGTTATGAGTATATTATTCCTGGGCTTCACGGTCGGAAGGAAGTGAAGAAGTACTTTTACAGATAGTAGGAAAAGTTTGATTAGTAAGTGATCGTGAGGACCTAACCTATCGAATCGCATGACGTCCTGTGTCCGAAGGATGAATAATTTAAGTGTTAGTTATGTTCATTGTGGGATTTGTCGTTGTGCTATGGTCTGTCCAAATTTACTCGGTTTCGGGTGACTGCCTGGGAGATTTCTTCGCGGTGATATTTTGAGTTAGTCTACGTTGAAATTGAAAAAATATCTCGTTAATGTCAAATTGCACTGGGGTATGTTTTATAATTTAATTATTGAGTTCTATCTCTCGTGGTCTTTGTATGTGCCTATCGGTTCATTTACGACATAATATTTAAAATTGAGTAGATGTAAATATTCGTGGAAATACAGGGGGGTTACATTACTTGAACTAGATGATGACTGACGAGTAGGTAGCGCTGGCTGGCACCGTGACTGAAGGTGCTGATTCTTAGCTGGTGTTGATCATTGCTTGGACAAGCAATTCTCGGTGAGTAGCTCGAACCAAGGGTGGCGGTGGATGGAGGGTGTGGTTAGTTGGTTGAGATGGGTAGAGTTGACACAGGAGGGTTGGTAAGCGAGGATGCTGACCCGATGCGAAGAGCAGGTATGTTAGGCGGGTCCGGGCCTAACTGCTGCGAAGCTCCTGGTCTGGGTGGAAGTGGGTGGAGGTGGGTTAGGCGGGTCGGGGCCTAACCGCTGCGAGGCTCCTGGTCTGGGTGGTCATGGAGGGGTTGGAGGTGGGTTAGGCGGGTCGGGGCCTAACTGCTGCGAAGCTCCTGGTCTGGGTGGAAGGGGGTGGAGGTGGGTTAGGCGGGTCGGGGCCTAACCGCTGCGAGGCTCCTGGTCTGGGTGGAAGGGGGTGGAGGTGGGTTAGGCGGGTCGGGGCCTAACCACTGCGAATTCCCTGGTCTGGCTGGTTGTGAAGGTGGGTGGAGGCGGGTTTTCGTCCGGCTCCTGAATTATAAAAAAGGGGGGATTAGTGGGAGTCTATGGTTTATACTCACGGTGATTGGTGACGGTAGTTGTGGGTGGCGGATGAGATTGTCTCTTGGATGGGTCTCATTGGCCTGGGTCCACTGCGTCTTGACTGAAGTCGTGATGTCGTGTCGATCTTGGAGTTGGTGCGCTGGATCTCTACAGCTGATTGGATTCGTCTGGTCTCGGCTTGGGTCCACTGCTTGAAGGAATAGAGGGGTGGTTAGTAATGCTTACCGAGTGTGTTGCTGAGTCTGCAGATTTGCGTTTGCGAGTCAGATGTCTCAGGAGAGGACGGTAGGGGCGAGGTGGAGTATTCTCTTTCGCTGGGAGATGAGTCCTGTGGTAGCTGAATGGAATCTTGTGGTTTGATTGAAGTTCGATCACTTGGTTGGGAGTCTTGTTTGATACTGGATTGGAGTCTTGATACGGTGCTGCGTAGAGTTGACAGGTGTTTTCTTCTATTCTGACAGAGGTTTCTCTGTCCGATTGGTAGCGTACTGCCACCAGGTGGTTTAGAATAGAATGCCTTACGATTTCACCACCGATTCTAAGATGGGTGTAACTGCAGGTCACAGCTGCTATCTCAGAAGTCAGACTGTCGTCTCAAAGGAAGTGGTTGGTGGAGGGGTAGTGTATAGACGTGTCGCTTGCTTGGAAGTTTGCTGACGAAACAATGGGCTTGTTTTTTGATGCGAGAATCCTGTGGCTTGATTTCTCTATTCTGGGAGCTTGATTGAAGATATGAGAAGTCGAAGATAGACGATTTCTTCTTCGTAGACCGTGGTCTGTTCCTTCTGAATGGTAGACGTCTTCCTGATCATTATCACATGCAGGCACTACAACACAAGCGGGCAAGGGAGGTTCAACACTTGCCTCCCCTTCCTTATTCTTTCTCACTCGGTAGGGTTTAAGCAGGTTGACATGAACCAGACAAATCTTCTTACGCCTGTCTGGTGTGTATATAACATAATTGGCATCACCTACTCTGTCTACAATTTGGAAAGGTCCCTCATACTTTGTCTGGAATGGGTGTGTCTGCAGGGGCAAGAGAGCTAACACCTTATTACCTATCCTAAATTCCCTAGGCTCTACCTGATGTGTTTTGTCAAACTGCAGCTCATTGCAGCTTTTATTTTTTTCCTAAACTTAGCTACATATGGTACCAAGGGTGTGACACTATTTTCCAGCAGCCAACTTTCTCTGAGGGCTCTGAGAGGTCCTCGCACCTCATGGCCATGAGTTGAAATGGGGAGAATCCTAAGGATTCTTGAACAGAGTCCCTAACCGTGAATAGGAGCAGGTCACCCCCCTCGTCCCAATCCTTCCCAAACTCCAAGCAATAAGTGCGCAACATGCGTTTGAATGTCTGATGGAATCGCTCCACCACCCCCTAGCATTGGGGATGATAGGCTTAACTGACTGCACTACTGTGGGAAGGCCTACATGCGTAAAGAAGTGGATGAGGGCTCTCACCACATTCTTGGCCGTGATGCGGCGCAAGGGAATGGCTTCTGGATAACGGGTGGCACAGTCTATCATGGTAAAGAGAAACTGATGACCTCGTGGGGTCTTTGGCAGAGGACCAACGCAATCGATGACAATGCTGCCAAAGGGTTCTTCAATGACAGGGATAGGTTGTAGAGGGAACGGTTTAACACTGGGGCGCGGTTTCCCTCCTACCTGACAATGGTGACACGTACTAATATGTGAACTAATCTCTTTCTTCATTTTAGTCTTCCTAACTCCCAAAATGTCCTCCTATCCCATCATGAGCAATACCCAGGATCTCCATCCGTAATGGGTTTGGGATTATTTGATGGCTGACAGACCAAGGGTGATTTGCAGGGGAATCAGTAGGACGGAACTTCCTCATCAATATGCCTGAGCTAAGGCAATGACAGTTGGGTGCTGACTTAGCTTCCTTTTCACTAATAGCTCTACGGAAATAACTGGCTAGTTCAGGGTCCTCTATTTGGAGTTGAATGAGCTTACTCCTAGTGACTGTGGAGGAACCAAAACCATCCAGGGCGATAACATTGTCTCCCTCAGAGTCGTTTTTGCTATCAAACCTATTCTGAAGGTTACCGGGTGGAGAAGTTTAAAAAAAATCACCTATATTTAAATTAGCAAGGTCAGGCTGAGTAGGAACATCCTCTGTGTTCTCACTAGGTTAGGAAGTAACTACACCAACATGAGCATCCTCTTTATGCTCGCTAATCTCTGCCTCCACCCTGCGACTCATGCTACGGGTAACAGTACATGCAGGGAATATGTCCGGAATGTCTGCCTCTAATTGGGAGGTATTATTCTCGGAAGAGGGAGACGAGGAGACTATGGCATTAGGTAACATCGTGCCCCCAGCGAGGTCATTTCCTATTAGGAGTGAGACTCCTTCTACAGGTAACTTTTTGACTACTCCTAGCTGGGCATAACCTGTCCTAACATCTGACCGCAAGTATTCTTGGCATATAGGGATACGTGACCCGCCTGTCAAACCGTTCACAAGGACCCAACTCCCAGTATAATATGCATCTATCAAAGCAGCTACATCCTTTGTAATTGGTGATAAGACTTAGCCTGTGTCTCTCAGAAGCTTAATAGATGTGGGCGGGCTATCTTGATCAAAGGCTACTGAACCAGAAGAACAGAACGGTTCAAATGTGGATAACATAGGCGGGGAATAGTTATCTGGGACAACTGATGGGCTAACAGCAGTGAGACAGGACTCTAAAAAATTTTCCGATTGCTCGGTCACGTTGATCGAGAGAGGGGAACCCTTGGAGAGAAGCCTTTTTCTGTTGTAGTTTGAAACAGTCTTCGACATGATGCCCTGGCCTTTTACAATACTTGCAATAGCTCTTCTCTCCAGTAAGCGTAGATCCCCTGGTCTCACTATCAGCGGGCTTACCTGAGGTAGATAAAGCAGACGATGAGTGGGCCGGCGGTTGAGAAGGCTGTGGAGGTCCGATTGGCTTGGGGTCCCTAGCAGAGGGGAAGCTTTGGGGCAAGGCAGGGTGAGACTTGGAATGTATTCTGTGATTAGTCAATTGATAATAGTCGGCCGCTGGGCCAGCCTCTGCAAAGGTACGGATATCTCGCAGATCCAAATTGGCTCGCACATCTGGAGGGATATTATATCTAATACCCTCTATCAACATCAATTCTTTGAGTTTGTCCAGGTCTACTTGAGCCTCTTCACTTTCCACTCACCGGGTGAACAAGCAGTGCTTTCTCCGGAAGTACTCCACATAGATATCCTGGTTGGATTTCCTACATTTCCTGAATTGTTGTCGGTAGGCTTCAGGAACAAGCTGGTAAGCCTGCAGAATATTAGATTTAACAATATAATAATCACTACCTTGACTTTCGGAGAGCGCAATAAATATATCAAGAGCTTTTCCTGAGAGGGCAACATACACAAACTGCGTCCACTGACTAAGTGGCCATCGATACATGTGAGCTAATTTCTCAAAAAGCGAGAAGAACTTGTCTGATTCGTCCTCGTTAAATTTTGGGATATTAGGTGTATGTTTTTCTATACCGAAGGCGGGGATGAATTAATTTTCCTCTATGTACTCAATTATTCTGTCCTTTAATGGGTTTTTGTTTAAGCCGGAGCACTCAGTTATTTGGTAATAATGTACAATGGACTCTAACTCGGTTTTGTTAAGCTTCCTTACCTCTTCGGCTGAAGGCTCCTTTACGAAGTCCTTTAAGTTGAACATGTTGAACTTAAATGTTGGAAAACAAAATATTGCTTATTAGCTAGTTGGTAACTAATTGTGAAGTAATGAAATACCTATAATAAGGATTGGCCACACAAAAATATGGTAATGCAAGCTGTTAGCTGATATCGCAAGAGCATGGAATAATGGCAACAAACCAACTACACTTTGGTGTACCAAATAGCTTGCCACAAAAAATCTCGGCGATGAACCACAACCGCATGGGCGTTCTAACAATATAAATGCACAAATCCTAATGGCTACTATCCCGGACGGGCCCCCAATTGTTACACTCTCCCATTAAAACCCAATCTTAATTGGAGGAGCAATCCTACCTCCAATCATTGGCCCAAGATTGAGACTAAATAGCAGGAAAATAATTTACTACATATTAGATGTGGACTAAGACACACAGTAACTTTAAGTTGGTATTTCATAAGTTTAGGTGACCGGTGGATAACTCGGAGTGGGGTTGAGGTATATTAAGCTAGAGTATAACTAACGTATTTTCATAATAATTCACATAACTCTTATACAAAACCTATGCCTATGCCTACCAGGACCACCAACACCACTAGGGTCCACCTAGCATACTTAACCTAATGATTATGGGGAGCGGAAAAGGCGTCCGCTCTGAACGGATTCAAAACCAGAGAGAGAGAGAGAGAGAGAGAGAGAGAGAGAGAGAGAGAGAGAGAGGAGAGAGAGAAAGGTGGCTTACTTCTTAACGGCGGTCACCATGGTGGCCGCAGTTGCCAACTCGCCGTACTATTATCATTTATTTCATTATAGTTAGGGCGAGTGGAATAGCATACTACACATACAGACATCATTAACATAATAAGGTACAATTTATAATATGAATAATATTCTAGCTAAGATAAAGAATGACACAAAGGAATAATACATAAGGAACATAGGAAGCTCTATATCATACGATCTGTAATTCAGGAAGGCGTGAAATAGGGAGTGGCTACAAGCTAACTGAAACAGGTGGTTAAATGAAAAGAATATTTTTTTTTACAAAGGAACACATGGAATTGTGGCCACGCAACATATACACACATACACATATACACATACTCATATACACTCACACATATACAAATACACATGCATATACGAATATATCTATACACATAATCATACAAACCTACATATACACATAGACATTATCACATGCACATACACATATACATATCATATTATATTATATTATATTATATCATATATCATATCATATCTTATTATACTATATCATATTATGTTACATTATATTATACTATATTATTTTATGTTAGTTATATTATATTATATTATATTATATTGTATCATATTATATCATATTATATTATATAATATTATATTATATTATATTATATCAAATTATATTATATTATATCATATTATATTATATATTATATTACAATGACATTATATCATATCTACTATAATAAAGTAGTAGCCTCTGTCTGTCTGTTTGTTTGTTCACGAACTCCTAGGGTTTTGGAGATAGGCCCCCATAACCATATATATTCTAATACCCTATCACTCCAGGTACTTGGATAACTATATTTCATTAAAAAAAAATATATATATTTTGGCTAGGGTTAAGGGTGTGGAAACACGCCACTACTGCAGTGTCCCCTTAACACACATAGCATTTTTGTGACAAAAATTACTATGATTAAACAAACCATTGTATGTGTTCATTAATATTATTTATATTTGTGAAATTAATGTTGCCACAAACTATGATAGCCTTTGTAAAGAGAAAGCATGTAGATGTGAAATGATTGTCTAATTTACCAAATGTTAAGATTGGTTATTTTTATTTTACTTTTTCGCGGGCGGTAATATAATCGATTTTAAAGATAATGAAAGGTTGGTTCAATTCTTCTCTTACGACCGAGTATATTTTATTTCCAAAGGGCGTCTCCCTCCTCAATTTTTTTTTTCTTACTTAACATTTTATTTGTGTTACCTTTTCCATTGTGTAACTCTTCTCCACAAATTCTATCAAAATTAAAATGATCATCAATTGCCCGCAGCAACGCGCGGGTAATTTGCCTATTTATATTATATCTTATCATATTATATTATATTATATTATATCATATTATATTATATTATATAATATTATATTATATTATATCATATATTATATCATACTATATTATATATTACATTATATTATATTATATCATATTAAACTATACACATATGTACACTCAAAAGCCTGTACACATACACACATGTACATACACACACTTTTATACACACATGTACACACACATACATACACGTGTAAACACACACACGTACACACGCACACATACACTGATGTATAAACACGTATATACACACTTACACACATATACACGCACATGTAAAAATACACAAATACAAATAGACATGTACACACACATATGACTCGGTGGCGCGGTTGGTAGAGTACCAGACTATTGTTACGGTGGTGCCAGCGGTGCCTGGTTCGAATCCTGCCCAGGGCTGAAATTATTTCAGTATCGCTGCGCTTCGAGTCGTTACTCCAACTCTCGTGGGCGGGGAGTTGGGTGTGTGTGTGCTTGTAAGGTCATAGCATTACCCATAGAGTGGTCATACGACCTCCGAGCTCTCTTCCGGGAGGGAAATAGCTGTCGATCTCGAGTCCAACACGTGATCCAAAGACCAAGTGAATACATACACACATGTAGCAGCACGCTACCACTGCTAGTGTCCCCGAAGCGTACACGTCATACTGTTTGTAAAATTATTATTCTGCATCAATTTATTATACATGCCTTTTAAATTATACAGTATGTTGCAAAAATTATATATAGTACGAGGATCACTGTTCTATTGTTCAATATATTTATATCTATATTTATTTGCATACTTTGTTCATAGCTTTAATTATTTACAATGTAATATGTATGTGATGGCGGACGGGCCAATAAAAGTCAATTACCAAACTAAGCACACAGCTTGAGTTATTCCTGCCAACTATTAGGTAAGATTTCTTCATTCCTGGTGAGTCGATCCAGCCTCATCAACTGGTGACCTCCCGGAGTGCGAACTTCAGCAGCAGACGCCGACGCAAACGCTTACCATCATACCCGACGCAGCAGACACCGCCGCCGACCCGGCCCTGCCCGCTGGACCGTTCTACTCACCGCCTTCGGTCCAGCCCTGCCCAGTGGAGGAGACCGGCCTCACCCCCCTGGCCTGGTGTGGATCTACCGCACCCCCTGCCTGCTGTGGACCTATCGCACCCCCTGCCTGCTGTGGACTCTTCGCCGCCTACCTCGCCCCGTGGAGTGGACTGCCTGCCCAGTCGCGCTCCTGAGAGTGGAACGCGAACTCCTGCCTGGTGTGGACTCGCCGCCTGCATCTTTGAGTGGATTTCCGACGCCGCTTGCCATCTCCGTCAGAACGGACTCTAGCCTCCACTTGCCGCTGCCTGCAGTCCCAGTCTGCCAGTCCCCGCCGCCGCCGCTGAACCGACGTCTCTACCATCATGGACCAGCTACCCGTAGAGGAACATGCCAACGAGCTCGTCGCAACTCTGTCCTCGCCCTCAGTCTCTCACGTCAACACAGACCCCCTTCGCGAGCGTCTCGTCGATATGGTGACTCAACTCACCCTTCAAGTTAGTGAGCTGAAGGGACAGGTTCAGGCAACAGACCGCCTTAACTTCACACGCAGTTCACGTTCCCGATCAAGACCGAGATATAAAAGTACGGAACGCAATTCAGCGGTATGCTACTATCACGCCCAGTTCGGCTCTAAGGCGCGCAAATGTAACCATCCCTGCGCCTTCCCCCAGTCCCCCACTCTCAACCCCAAACGGCGAACCTCAGCTGTGCATAATGTTCGCCCCTCCTCTTCACAACTCCTGTACATACAAGATCCTTTAACACGTCACCTCTTCCTCATCGACACCGGTGCTGCAGTGAGCATACTGCCAGCTTCTGCCAGTTCGAAGACGTTACCCCCAATCACGTCCCTCTACGCTGCCAACAACACTAAAATCGCCGTCTACAGGAAATCCACCTTAACCCTCTCCCTCAACCTCCGTCGCTCCTTCGAGTGGACCTTCTACGTCGCCGACGTCCCTCAACCCATCATCGGAGCCGATTTCCTGAACCATTATGGCCTCGTGGACATTCAGCGCCGTCGCCTTTACGATGTCTCCACGCGCCTCACGTCCTACGGCCACACTCGTCCTGGCGTCAGTACCAACATCTCCGTCATCAGTCCCGGTACACCTTTTGCTTCTCTCCTTCAACAATTCCCCACCCTCACCCAGCCACATAAATGCACGCCGCCGATACGTCACCACGTCGAACATCGCATTGTCACTTCTGGTCGCCCAACCCACGCCAAGCCACGACGTCTAGCACCCGAACGGCAACGCGTCGTCAAGGCCGAGTTCGAATCCCTCATGCGTCAAGGGATAATACGACCCAGCAAGAGCAACTGGTCTTCGGCGCTACACGTCGTCACTAAGAAGAGCGGCGACTTACGACCATGCGGTGACTATCGTGCCCTAAACTCTCAGACTGTCTTCGACCGTTACCCAATCCCCAACATTCAAGAGTTTGGTTCCCAACTCTTCGGCTGCACCATCTTCTCTACAGTGGATCTGGTTCAAGCTTTCCACCAGATCCCTGTACACCCCGATGACATCCCGAAGACGGCCATTACCACCCCGTTTGGTCTCTACGAGTACGTCCGGATGCCCTTCGGCTTGAAAAACGCAGCACAAACGTTCCAGCGCTTCATTGACGAAGTCCTTCGTGGCTTACCCTTCTGTTTCGCCTACATAGACGACCTCCTCATCGCCAGCCCTGATGAAGCCACCCACCGCCGTCACCTCGAAGAAGTCCTCACCCGTCTACGTGACTACGGCATCCAAATCAACGCCGCCAAGTCGAACTTTGGTTTGACCTCCGTAGACTTCCTTGGACACACTGTCTCCTCCACTGGTATTTCACCTCTGAGTACCAAGTGTGATGCCATCCGCCAGTTCCCGAAGCCCTCCACACAGAGACAACTCAAGCAGTTCCTAGGAATGCTTAACTTTTACAATCGCTTCATTCCTAAGTGTTCCCTCATGTTGCAGCCTTTGTATTCCCTCATTAGACCTTGCAAGCGTGGTCAGTCTATCAAGCTCGATTGGTGTCCTGAAGCCGACAAAGCTTTCGCTTCTGCGAAGACTGCCCTAGACACCGTCGCCACCCTCAGTTTCCCTGCCCCGGAGGCCCTCACATCAATCGCTACTGACGCCTCCAACGACGGAATCGGCGCCGTCTTGCAGCAATTCGTCGACAATGCTTGGAAGCCGCTCGCCTTCTTCTCCAAGAAACTGAGCAACGCTGAGAAGAACTACAGCACATTCGACAGGGAATTGCTTGCTGTCTACAGAGCTGTCCAACGTTTCAGATATTTCCTAGAAGGTCGACCGTTCGTCATCTTCACTGACCACAAACCCCTCACTACCACCTTCCACGCTAACAAAGCCAGCTACACACCTACACAGCTCCGCCACTTACAGTACATTTCTCAGTTCTCCACAGACATAAGATACGTACAAGGTTCCAAGAACGCACCCGCTGACGCCCTCTCCAGAAACATTCACGCAGTCTCAACGCAGTCTCCTGTCATCGACTACGCCGCCATTGCAGCTGCACAGGCCAACTGCGACGACTTGCAGCGTCTGTTGGACAACCCTTCCCTCAGGATGGAGAAGATTCAAGTACCTGGCACAGACATCCATCTGTATGCTGACGTCTCCACCGACAACCTTCGCCCCTTCCTACCTCCGTCATTCCGCCATCAACTCTTCCGCCACCTTCATGACCTTGCACATCCTGGCATCCGTTCATCCCAACGGATGTTGACGTCCAAATTCATCTGGCCAAGTATTAACAAGGATGTCAGACACTGGGCCCGCACCTGCCTCCAGTGCCAGGCTTCCAAGGTAACGAGACACACGTTTTCTCCACTAACTTCTTTCCCGCTCGTCTCTGCCAGATTCAGCCACGTACACGTCGATATCGTCGGCCCCCTCCCATACTCCAACGGCTTCAAGTACGTGTTTACCTGTGTCGACCGCTTCACTCGCTGGCCAGAGGCGATTCCACTTCCCGACATCAACACTGACACCGTTGCACGAGCGTTCGTCGACAACTGGGTTGCTCGCTTCGGTGTCCCGACCAACCTCACCTCCGACAGAGGCAGCCAGTTCGAGTCGACCCTCTGGAGCAAGGTAATGGCCATCCTTGGTATCCGCCGTTACCGCACTGCCAGTTACCATCCTCAGGCCAACGGCATGGTAGAGCGCTTTCACCGCCAGCTGAAGGCCGCCCTCTACGCCCATGCCCTCAACAATGAGCTCTGGTCAGTGGCCCTGTCCCTTGTGCTCCTTGGAATCAGAACCTCACTCAAGCTTGACATTGGCCACTCTCCTGCTGAACTCGTTTTCGGCACCACCCTCAAGCTTCCTGGAGAGTTTGTCGCAGACGTGCCTCCTTCCACCTCCTGTACTCCACACGACTTCGCCTTCCAGCTGAAGGAGACCATGGCCAACCTCCACCCCGTCCCGCCACGCCACGCCAAGTCTACTAAAACCTTCGTGAGCCAGGACCTACTCCAGTGCACCCACGTCTTCGTCAGGACGGACGCCGTAAGAAAAGCCCTCCAACCTCCGTACGAAGGCCCTTTCGAAGTCCTACGACGCACCAGAAAGACGGTCACGATCAAACGCAACGGAAAGCGTGACCACGTCTCCATCGATCGCGTCAAACCGGCCTACCTTTTCGACGCCACGGACACTCCCGTCAACACCACTCCCATTCCCACTCCTTCCAGGCAGCCCCGAACCTCCAAGACTGTCTCATTTCAACAATAACTCGGAGGGGGGTTATGTAGCAGCACGCTACCACTGCTAGTGTCCCCGAAGCGTACACGTCATACTGTTTGTAAAATTATTATTCTGCATCAATTTATTATACATGCCTTTTAAATTATACAGTATGTTGCAAAAATTATATATAGTACGAGGATCACTGTTCTATTGTTCAATATATTTATATCTATATTTATTTGCATACTTTGTTCATAGCTTTAATTATTTACAATGTAATATGTATGTGATGGTGGACGGGCCAATAAATTTCAAAGTCTAAACTAGTCACGCAGATTGAATTACTTCTGCCAACTATTGGGGAAGATTACTTCATTCCTGATGAGTCAATCCAACCTCATCACACATATCCGCAAGGACATGTAGACATAGACATGTGCACATACACATACGCACATACGTGCGTTGCGTATGTGTGTGTAAATCCGTATGTATATGTGTATGAACACATATACATACGGATTTACACACACATACTCAACGCACGCGCGCACACACACACACACACGAATCGGTGGCGCGGTTGGTAGAGTCCCAGACTGTCACTTCGGCGGTCCAGGTTCGAATCTTGCCCAGGGCTGAAAATAAATTCAGTATCGCTGCGCTTCGAGTTATTACTCCCTCTCTCTCTCTCTCTCTCTCTCTCTCTCTCTCTCTCTCTCTCTCTCACACACACACATATATATATATATATATATATATATATTCATATCTATCTACGTGTTATATATATATATATATATATATATATATATATATATATATATATATATATATATATATATACTAATACATGTATATTTGTGTGTGCGTGTTTATGTGTGTTGTATGTAGTTATATATGTATGTATGATAAATACCGAGATGTCAAAGAACCTTGCCTATGTGGTAAGTGCCAAACACGCAGTATTTTGGTAGGAGTTTATTGCGGAGATCTACACACAAATAAGACAGGAAGTGATCTGTCACAAGCGAATGCTTGGGGGGCCTAGCTGGGCATTAAGACGCGCCCGTGGCCTACTTTCTGTTACATTGTTGCTAGGCGGGAAAAAGATTGGGCAAAACAATACATACTAACATATCTAGGTATATACATAGAAATATACAGCAACAAGAGAACAATTACATATAATGATGAATATGCATGCAAAATGGTTAAGGGTAACATATATTTAGTTCCTTAATTCTACGACGTGTACAATTGGCATAGACGCATACGCGTTTAGCGTACGCCTAATGACGTATATATATTCGGTTATATAATTATGTATAGGCACTTATATAATGTAATGACTACATAGGCTTACTTATACAAAACATTTACAATAGATATATGTTGATATTAAGTACTCATGTATAATAAAGAAGTATGACATATACATTAAAGGAGATACATATACAATAAATATATACAATAATTAAGTAAGGAAGGGCTTGGCTACATTACTCCCCCCTTGAGAGTGTAGCGTCAGTGAAGAAAGTCTTTAGTAGTAGTAAAAATCAGATTTATTGTGAAATCTCACTTTTCTGCCTGCACGACTTGTGTATGGGAGAGCGTAAGTATGAGGGTGGGAGGGAGGGGAAGAGGTGATAGGGTGGCCAAGGTCATTGGCATTTGTGGGTGGTATGGGATTCGGTGGGATGACAGTTGAAGTGTCAGAAGTGGACGAAGTAGGAATAGGAGGAATGGAAGATGTTGAGGGTATGTCTGGGGTTACATGGAGACGGGTCTTAGGGCGAGGAGAAACTGGGAGGAAAGCTGGTTTCAAACGATCGATGGAAACTGAGGTTTTGCCTTGAGGTAGTTTAAGGATGAAGTACTTAGGTTCACGTCGAATGACGTCATATGGACCAGAGTACGGAGCCTCCAAACTCTTACGAATTCTGTCGACTCGTAACCAAACTTTAGACTGCATTTCCTTGATGAGACGGAGGATGGTTGTGTCATCCGAGGAGTGGGTGTGTTCCTGAGTAATGGCGACAGAAGGGCATAACATATGAGCGCCAGTAACGGCGGTAAATGGGGAAAATTTGGTGACGTGAGGTGTCATGCGATAGCCAAGAAGGACGATAGGTAAGGAGTAAAACCAGTTATCTTGCCTAGCGCGAAGAGCTGATTTCAGAGAACGGTGGAAACGTTCAATCATGCCGTTAGCTTGAGGGTGATAACTAGTAGTACGCATATGGTGGAAACCAATGATAGATGAAAGCTTAGAGAAAAGTTCACTCTCGAATTGGGAACCTCTATCCGTGATGACATGAAGTGGAACACCGAAACGGCATATCCAGCCATTCACAAAAGAGATTGCTACAGAAGTGGCAGTAGTGTCAATGAGGGGAATTACTTCAGTCCAACGAGTAGCTCGATCAATGCAAGTCAACAAGTATTTGTATGGGAGAGGGTAAGGATAGTTAGGAAGAGTAGCAGGGGGCAACGGTCCTACAATGTCGATGTGTACTGATTGGAAGCGGTCAGTAGGAGTAGATATAGGAGAAACAGGAGAGGAAGTGTGGCGGGTAGTCTTAGACTGTTGACACCTAAGGCATTGTCTTACAAATGTCTTTACATCTCTGTCAATGTGTGGCCAGAAGTAACGTTGTTTTACCAACTTAGAGGTGGACTGAACACCAGGATGAGAAAAGTTATGCAAAGAAGAGACTACGTCATTACGTAAGGGTAATGGAACAAAAGGTCGAGGAGTGTTAGTAGAGGTATCACACCAGAGTGTTAAATCAGAGGGTAAAGTGAATTTAGAGAGTCTAGGCTTGAAAGTTTCCAGTTCGTCATCTGTTGTCTGACTTTGAGCTATGCCACTTAAGTCAAAAGCGTCGAGTGTAACAGCGCATGACGTGCGAGATAAGCAATCAGCGATGACGTTAGTGTCGCCACGAATGTACTCGACTGAAGAAACGTATTCAGAAAGAACAGAGAGTTGTCGTTGTTGTCTGTCAGTTTTAGCAAGAGATTTAGAGTAAAAGGCAGCTACGAGGGGTTTGTGGTCAAGAAATAGGGTAACTGTATGTCCGTCAATGAGAGTCCTGAAATGCAAAACTGCGAGGTAAGCAGCTAATAACTCGCGGTCGTAGGTGGAATAGATGCGTTGTGCGTCAGGGAGTTTCTTCGAGTAGAATCCTAGGGGCGTTGGCTCGCCGTCTATAACTTGATAGAGAGCGGCGCCAACGGCTAGGCTTGAACTGTCAGTCACGAGTTGGTAGTTTGTCGGTAATAGGGAAGGGTAAGCTAAGGTTGGACAGTCCAGTAAGGCTTGCTTCAAATTATTGAAGGAGTCCTTTGCTGCGTCAGTCCAAGTGAGACACTTTGAAGAAGGATATTGTTTAAGAAGCTCAGTAAGGGAATAGGCTACGGTTGCAAAATTAGGAATCATGGGCCGAATTTTTTTTATCATACCCATGAAACGGCTCAAAGCCTGTGAAGTCTGAGGCAAAAGGAAATCGGAAATGGCCGTAGTGCGGTCTTTAGGTGGCTTAATCCCTTGTGAGCTAATCTCGTAACCGAGAAAGGTAAGGTTTGTCTTGAAAAATTGACATTTGTCAAGAGAAAGTCGCATGTTATGCTGAGCCAAAATAGAAAGAACAGTTTGAACATCTGAAATATGTTCTTCAAGGGTCTCACTAGCAATCAGTACATCATCAAGGTACGTAAACGTGTTGTTTACGTTAGCTAAGAGGGTATCTATAAAGCGCTGAAATGTGGCTCCGGCATTTTTCAATCCAAAGGGCATGTACAAAAATTCAAATAAACTAAATGGCGTGCATATCGCAGTCTTAGGAATATCTTGTTCAGCTACAGGAATCTGCAGATATGCACGTTGTAAGTCTAACTTAGTGAATATAACCTTATTCTTAAGTGACATGGTGAGAGAGCGCAAGTGTGGTATGGGATATTTGTCATTTACAGTTACATTGTTGAGACCTCGGTAATCTCCGCAAGGTCTCCAGGAATGTGGTTCTTTCTTGGGAACCAAATGAAGTGGGGACGCCCAAGGTGAGTTGGTGCGTCGTATGATCCCTGCATTAAGCAAAAATTGAAACTCATCCTTAGCAGCTTTGAGCTTCTCACCTGTCAATGGCCTTAATTTACAGGATATAGGGGAAGAATCACCTGTATCAATATGATGATAGGTTGTAGTTTCTAATGGTGGAGGATCAGACAGTTGTCGGGGCGCGGTAAGTACGGGGAATTTTGAAAGAAGAGCAATGGCTCTTGAATCAATATCCCCATAATGTACCGCATGTGAAGAGATAGGGAGAGGAGAAGCCTTAAGGGGAATGGTGCATGCAGTGGAAGGATCAGAGAGGAGGCGATATCTACAATCAACTACTAGTGAATTATGGGTTAAAAAATCGGTACCAAGAATTGGGCGGACAACATAAGCAACGACGAAGGACCATGGGAGAGAACGTCTGATACGTCGAATCCCAAGTTCCACGTCGATTTCGCCGTACGTACGAATACGGGTACCGGAAGCAGTTTTAAGTTGTACTACCGTGGAACGGAGCAGTGGAGTTAAACTTGGGTCATAGGGAATGAGCGAGACTTGAGAACCGGTATCTATAAGGAATTCATAGTTCTTGCAACCTATAGTGGCACTAATGACGAGAGGCAGTCCTGCGGTTGCAAGGGATACTTCTACAGACTGCCCATCAAGTTTCCCGACGTGTCAAGCTGAGGTCCTGGGGATGAAGAACGTGAGTTAGGTCGTGAACTGGGCAACACGTTAGCACTAGTGTGGGACAATATGCACCATTGTTTGCAAGTTCTAGCACTGTTGCCATAGAAGAGGTGGTAACGGCACACTCGTGGTCTTTGACCGTCATAGAAGGGAGTTAATCCGAGTGGAAAGGTAGTGGGCGTTGAAACACGTGTAGTGGGGTTACCACTACGAAACACTGGCACACTATCACTACGTGGAGCCCTTGGCACAGGCTTGTTCACCGATGACGCACTTATCCCTTTGTTTCCGTGGCCATGGGCCATGAGAGTGTCAGCGACACGGGCCAACTCATCTAGGGAACCGGCATGTGTAACAAGTAGTGGTCGTATGTCACTTGGCACTGCACGTAAAAATTTTAGGCGGATGAAGTCGTCGTCGACACCGAGTTGCTTACCTATGGTGCGAAGTTCTCGTAGGAAGGTCGTCGGCTTATCATACATGATATTGTTCTGGTGGACCAAGGCATCGAAGAGTTCCGGCGGAGACCTGGTAAGGACGTTGATTAGCGCCTTCTTCAAGCGGTCGTAGTCACCGGAAGTAACGACATCGTCGTCGAGCTGGTTGAGCACAGGGATGGTTAAGTTCGCAAGTGCATGGTTGAACTTAGTTTGGGGGACGGTTATGTTAGCTAGTGCAAATTGCGCCTCTAGCAACGAAAACCATCTTGCCGGCGATGCTTCGTCGAATGGTGGAGGTCGAACAGCGACGGCGGCGGAAGTCGTGGAATGCGTAGAGGAAGAAGTGCTTCCTGCTGCTGCTGTCGTCGTTGAAGTGGCTACAGTGGTTGTAGGCGGAGAAGGGGAATTCATGTTGTTGTTGTCGGATGTTTCCCAGTATACGTGTTGCGTATCGTATACGTGTTGCGTGTAGATCAGAACTGAACAATGCCGCACACTCCGATTATTTCTTGCGCACTTTGAAGTTCGTAAATGCGTAATTCCATGCGCGTGCCGAGTTACAGTTTATGAATACGCATAGGCACTTAACCACGTAATGTGTATGACCCTAAATCACTTAGGTATGGAGCACTGGGTATTAGGGTCACTTGGGCACAGTCACTCCGGGGTCACCACTGTGGTAAGTGCCAAACACGCAGTATTTTGGTAGGAGTTTATTGCGGAGATCTACACACAAATAAGACAGGAAGTGATCTGTCACAAGCGAATGCTTGGGGGGCCTAGCTGGGCATTAAGACGCGCCCGTGGCCTACTTTCTGTTACATTGTTGCTAGGCGGGAAAAAGATTGGGCAAAACAATACATACTAACATATCTAGGTATATACATAGAAATATACAGCAACAAGAGAACAATTACATATAATGATGAATATGCATGCAAAATGGTTAAGGGTAACATATATTTAGTTCCTTAATTCTACGACGTGTACAATTGGCATAGACGCATACGCGTTTAGCGTACGCCTAATGACGTATATATATTCGGTTATATAATTATGTATAGGCACTTATATAATGTAATGACTACATAGGCTTACTTATACAAAACATTTACAATAGATATATGTTGATATTAAGTACTTATGTATAATAAAGAAGTATGACATATACATTAAAGGAGATACATATACAATAAATATATACAATAATTAAGTAAGGAAGGGCTTGGCTACACCTATTTTGTCGTTAAGAACGGGAAGGACGGAAGGAACCACCGGCGCAGGACTATCGGAGAAGGACCTCAGACCTCGTAACTGCACCGAGGCTGAGGCCTCCTCGGTGGTTCCTACCCCGCCTGCCTGCGACAGCGTGGATGGCCTGGGCTTCGAGGGCGAGCGAAGAACCATTGGTGTCGCCGTGGGTCCCCAACGATGAATCGTGGGGACCCAGCTCCCGTCAGGCGAAGGGAGTCGGGAGATATTTCCTGACTCTTCTTGCAGTCCGGGTCGCCCTCGAGGTGGTGTGGGTTCTTTGAGGGCGAACAAAGACCCACCCACCCACAGAGCGACTCTTCTTTCCCTCAACTGAATAAAGTGACTTGGCGGAAGCTAGAACCAACATGAGACTTCACCTGACACTCTATGGTAAGTGAGAAGGTACTGGAAGCTCAATGAAATAGCTTGGCGATAAACAGAACGAGTAAATAAAATGGCATGAGGCCAATTGACTGATAGATATATGCTTTACCTATTTGTTGAATGACTCAAATTCTCCCAGTTGAATTAGTTCTTTTCCGGAGGTAAACAGGAAAAACATATAAAAACACTCGACAACGAATGAGCTGATGCGTTTCCTCCAGATAATTTTCAACAGCTTTCGTGAATAACCAACAAATTAAAGAAACCTAAGAAGAAAAAGTACGTAGAAATGATTCCTCTCCAAAATACCTTTATCTCTTCTGGCTATTTCTTGGTTATAAGAAAAAAATCTTATGACCTTCAAGAAATCCTTATAACCCTTATAAGGAATTGTGTGATTAAAAATAAATAAATACAGAACTACTTATAACCCTTAAAAAGAACAGTGTTACTAAAAATAAAAAATATCTTTCTGACCTTCAAGAAATCCTTGCGACTTATAAAACTGCCAATGAAACATATGACTTAAAAAAAAAAAAAAAAAAAAAAAATCTTTCGGACCTTCAAGACACCCTTACCCTTGGGACCTATCACCATTACAGAACTACTTATACCCTTTAAGAGAAACCGTTTGACTTCAAATTAAATAAATAAATAAATAAAAATAACAAGAATATTAATAATAATAATAATAAAAAAAATCTTTTGACCTTCAAGAAATCCATGCGACCTTGTGGTATCTTCCTATCACCCTTACAGAACTACTTCAGGGGCACTGTGTGGGAAAAAAAAAAAAAAAAAAAAAAAAATCTGACCTTCAAGAAATTCTTGCGACCTTGAGGCTATCCTTGTCACCCTTAGAGAAATATTTAGAACTCTTAAAAGAAGCTGTATGACACACATACACATTTACAAACACATGTACACACACTCCTGTACACATATACACACGTACAAACGCATACAACTAAGTACACACACACACGAACAAACAATCGTACACACACATACACGCAAACATGTGGTAAGTGCCAAACACGCAGTATTTTTGGTAGGAGTTTATTGCGGAGGTCTACACACAAGTATGGCAGGAAGTAATCTGTCACAAGCGAATGCTTGGGGGCCTAGCTTGGGCATTAAGACGCGCCCGTGCCCTACTTCCTGATACATTGTTGCGAGGCGGGAAAAAGATTGGGCAAAACAATACATACTAACATATCTAGGTATATACATAAGAATATACAGAAACAAGAGAACAATCACATATAATGATGAATATGCATGCAAAATGGTTAAGGGTAACATATATTTAGTACCTTAATGCTAGGACGTGTACAATTGGCATAGACGCATACGCGTTTAGCGTACGCCTAATGACGTATATATATTCGGTTATATAATTATGTATAGGCACTTATATAATGTAATGACTACATAGGCTTACTTATACAAAACATTTACAATAGATATATGTTGATATTACGTACTCATGTATAATAAAGAAGTGTTACATATACAATAAAGGAGATACATATACAATAAATATATACAATAATTAAGTAAGGAAGGGCTTGGCTACAGTACTCCCCCTTTGAGAGTGTAGCGTCAGTGAAGAAAGTCTTTAGTAGTAGTAAAAATCAGATTTATCGTGAAATCTGACTTTTCTGCCTGCGCGAGTTGTGTATGGGAGAGTGGAAAGCTAAATTGCTGAGAAAAGGGAATACTGAAACGGATTGTGAATCACCAGAGAGAGATCTAGACAAGGTTTGGAAAGGGACCCAAAAGTGGGAAGTAAACTTCAGCATGAAGAAATGTAGCATAATAATAATAATAATAATAATAATAATAATAATAATAATAATAATAATAATAATAATAATAATAATAATGATAATAATAATAATAATAATAATAATAATAATAATAATAATAATAATAATAATAATAATAATAATAATTAATAATAATAATAATAATGATAATAATAATAATAATAATAATAATAATAATAATAATAATAATAATAATAATAATAATAATAATAATAATAATAATAATGTGGATAGGAGGTAAGGGAACACGGGCTGAGGGAAATACTTTTATTCCTGACTAGTTTCGCCTGAGTGGCTTCTTCAGAGGAACATAGTTTGAAGTCAAGTTGGTCAATATATATGGCAAAAGAAGGAACGTGGCAAAGTGTCAGGTTGGTCCCCCACTCGACCTCATCTGTCGGTGTGGCGGATTGTCACAGCAGGTGGACCAAGTATCCTCCTGTTGTTCGCGTGGCTGAAACGTCCGTCTGGATCAGGGGCTCTGTGTTTATTATTCATTACGATAAAGTGTGCTGCTGCTTTAGCCCATATTAAATCCCCAGTCCTCTTATTGATGTTATCATGGATGTTGATAAAAACGGACTCCATCGCCTTTCTTTCCTGCCGTGAAATGTTATCCATGAGAATTTTTGCCTGGTCCCATTTTGGTAGATGGCCTCTTTCGTCGACATGGTTAACTAATGCACTACTAACCCTGTGGTGCCTTACATCTGCTCGGTGTTCTTTCAATCTGGTGTCTAAGCCTCTGCCGGTTTCACCGATGTATTTTCTGTCACATCCACCACACGGGATTTCGTAAACTACGCTGTTGGTATTTGTGGTTGGGTCTTTTTTCTTGATTAAAAGGTCCTTTATTTTCGTACCTGTGGAAGTCGCAAGACGAATGTTGGAGGACGATAAGATTTTGTCTAGGTCTCTCGCTAGATTGGAATTTGGGACCACCCAATATTTAGCGTTGGACTTTTCTCTTTTTTTGCGTATTATACTACGAGCCTTCTCCTCCAAGGTGCAAAGTAACCCTCTGGGGTATTTGAGCTCTTCAAAAGTTGTTTTAATAATTTCAATTTCATCCGCCAGAGGGTTACTTTGCACCTTGGAGGAGAAGGCTCGTAGTATACTACGCAAAAAAAGAGAAAAGTCCAACGCTAAATATTGGGTGGTCCCAAATTTTAATCTAGCGAGAGACCTAGACAAAATCTTATCGTCCTCCAACATTCGTCTTGCGACTTCCACAGGTACGAAAATAAAGGACCTTTTAATCAAGAAAAAAGACCCAACCACAAATACCAACAGCGTAGTTTACGAAATCCCGTGTGGTGGATGTGACAGAAAATACATCGGTGAAACCGGCAGAGGCTTAGACACCAGATTGAAAGAACACCGAGCAGATGTAAGGCACCACAGGGTTAGTAGTGCATTAGTTAACCATGTCGACGAAAGAGGCCATCTACCAAAATGGGACCAGGCAAAAATTCTCATGGATAACATTTCACGGCAGGAAAGAAAGGCGATGGAGTCCGTTTTTATCAACATCCATGATAACATCAATAAGAGGACTGGGGATATAATATGGGCTAAAGCAGCAGCACACTTTATCGTAATGAATAATAAACACAGAGCCCCTGATCCAGACGGACGTTTCAGCCACGCGAACAACAGGAGGATACTTGGTCCACCTGCTGTGACAATCCGCCACACCGACAGATGAGGTCGAGTGGGGGACCAACCTGACACTTTGCCACGTTCCTTCTTTTGCCATATATATTGACCAACTTGACTTCAAACTATGTTCCTCTGAAGAAGCCACTCAGGCGAAACTAGTCAGGAATAAAAGTATTTCCCTCAGCCCGTGTTCCCTTACCTCCTATCCACATTCGTCATAATGTATACACAATAATAATAATAATAATAATAAAAAATCAGGACAATATGAAATTGGTACAAATAAAGTAAAGAAGGTGGGACCTGAAAAAGACCTGGGAGTAATTATCTCAAATGACATCTCCCCTGATAAACAGATAAACAAAATTGTCGGAGAATCAATAATGGTGCCTTTTACCTATCTAGGCAAAGAATTGGTTAAACAAATACTAGTCACACTAATAAGGCCTACACTAGAGTATGCTGCGACATTGTTGTCACTCAGTACCAAAAAGAATATTAAGAAAATTGAATGAATCCAGAAATCAGGCACGAAAATGCCCCCAAGAATATCAAAGAGGCGACCTACTGACCATTTACAAAATAATGAAAAGCACAGAAGTCCTTGATAGAGAGGAATTACTAAATTGGGATATGAGAAATACAAGTGGACATAAGAAATTCAAAAAGGATAGTTACAGAAGAGACCTGAAAAAAATATCTGGAACAAACTGCATAAAACAAAAGTGTGTGCAAAAACTATACACGAATTTCAGAGCAAACTTGACATTGCTAGATAAAAAGGACGGGACCCCAGGAGCATAGCTCCCCTTCTAGTAAGATACAACTAGGTAAACACAACTAGGTAAACACACACACACACACACACACACACACACACACACACACACACACACACACACACACACACACACACACACACACACACACACACACACACACACACACACACACACACACTGAACATCGAAGCGAAAGGAAGTGCAGCGATTGAGCGCATATCTAGAGGTTTTGTCGCCGAACACGAAAGAAACTGGTTGTTATTGTGCGGGATGGGTAAGCTATGTTTCTCATGAGACCGATGAAGGAAATTCAGTTCTTGAAAAAACTATAGTTTTGGCAAAACGGAGAAAGAAAAAGAAGAAAGAATAATAAAGGAACCAACGAAGAGAGGACTGGATATAAGCAAAGTGGAAAGTCCAAGAGGTGTCATCCCCAAAAGAACTTGTTTGATAGATGCTCCAAGGATAAACCAAAGGTGAGAGAACAACAGTTTTTCAAGGTTTCAAAGAAACCCAGGTGAAATAGGTAAAAACTTAGTTATAGATAGAGAAGTTTGATATAGTAATGCATTAAGTAATCGCGAAGTAAACGACTTAATGGAAGAAATCATGGATTTAAAATTGGACTACCGAGCTGTATTTAGGGAAATTATTAATTTGCGTAGGAGTAATGAGCAAACGATTAGAGAATTAAGTGACCTAAAGAGCGAAATTGAAATCCTCAAAAGAGAAAACGAAAGAATGAAAAATGAGGACAAAAATAAAAATGAAGAACTAAAAAAGGTGGTCAAAGATCAATTACAAGTAGTGACCGGAAAGGTGGAAGTCAATTGAAGAAACAAACCTTATTGAAATAAAGAATCAATGAAAACAAGAACAGGATAATAAAAAAAATCTTTTATGGAAATAGTACAAAAGCAGATGGAGGAAAATACAAAAGAAACAGTTATGTATTTGAGACTGAAAAAATGGTACATCAAAAAAATGGAAACTTAAACCAAAAAAGAAAAGAAAATATGAAACTAAAAGTGGCATACACAAATATCAATGGCATGACCTCTGGAATCAATAAACTAAATGACTATCTAGAAATAGAGAAACCTGACATTATGGGAATTGTAGAGACAAAACTGAAAGGACCTCTATCAACAAGTATAGTGGGACAAGGTCTATACAACCACTGGGCGAAAAATAGAACAGACAAGCAGGGAGGAGGTGTTATGATACTGACCAAAAAGGGTCTAAATGTGACAAAGACTAATGAAGGTAAAGGCAATATAGAATTAATTATGATCAAAATTGTAAACAAAAAGATGAAAATCAGAAAATTTGTAGTAGTGTATGTACCACCAAAAAACACAGGCTTGGTCTGATAGCGATCATTCTAAATTACTGGAAGACACAATGAATGTGCTAAACGAGTTACTGAAAGAGGGTGGTAACATAGTAATCATGGGCGATTTTAATGCAAAGGATATAATCTGGGAAGAAATGAAAATAAAAGGGGGAGAAGAACTTTGGAACAACATACTACTGGATATGACCATCGAATACACCTTAACAGAATGGGTTAAGAAAAATACTAGATATAGAAACAATGAAGAGCCGTCGAAATTAGACTTGATATAAATTTCTGAACCAGATATTGTAAACAAAATGGAGTATAAAACGCCAATTGGAAAGAGTGACCATATACTAATAGAGTTTGAATTAAAAGAACAAAACAATGTAGATAGGAATGATAAATATAGAGAAGGAAGATTAATGTACAACAAAACGGATTTGGTAAAACTAAGAAAAAATTTCCAAAACACAAACTGGGATAAATTCTCTAAAGAGGAAACAAAGATGGAATACAAATGGAACATAATCAAAGAAAAGTACAAGGAAGGAATTGATAAATATGTACCAAAGAAGAAACAAAAAATATCTATATAAAGTGTTGGTATAACAAAAGGTGCAGTGAGGCTAAAGACAGAAGAGAGCCTGGAAAAAAATGAAAAAAGACAAAAACATCTAAATGGCAAACATATATAAAACTTAGGAACAAATATATGAATATATGCAGGAAAGAAAAAAGAAATTATGAAAAAGATATTATAGACAAATGTAAGGATCAACCAAAACTCTTTTACAGATGCATAAATGAAAACTTAAGAATAAACATTAAATAGTAAAACTGCGTGAAGGAGATAAAGAATATATAGATGACAGAAATGGCAGAAATTATGATCAGACATTTTAGGTCTGTTTTTACATTTGAGAGCTCACAAAATTGGGAAGATAGACAACAAGAAAGATCACCCAAAACGAAGGAAATAAAGATAACACAGAAAGAAATAAGTGACCAAATAAAAATCCTAGATGTTAGGAAATCGCATGGACCGGTTGAAATTGCAAATTGGATACTGAGAGTGTATAGACGAGCTGACGGATTATACAAGATAATAGACTTTTCACACAAAGAAGGAAAGGTACCGCAAGATTGGAAAGATGCAGACATAGTACCAATATATAAATAAGGAAACAAAAAAGATCCTACAAACTTCAGACCAGTATCCCTTACAAGTACAGTAGCAAAAATATGCGAAAAAGTCATCAGAAACAAATTGACCAGACACTTGGAAGAAAATAAAATAGTAAACCCTAAACAATTTGGCTTTAGAAGTGGAAGATCGTGTACCACAAACTTAATATTCTTTTACTCGAGATTAATTGAGATAGTACAAGAAAGAGATGGCTGGGAAGACTGCGCCCTCTTGAACTTGCAGAAGGCATTTGACAAAGTACCACATAAAGAATTAATAAGAAAAATTGAAATAATAGGAGGAATACAAGGAAAGCTACTGGAATGGATGAAGGATTTCTTAATTGGGAGAAAAATGAGAGCGGTATTTAGAGACAAAAATTCGAACTGGGAAGATGTGAAGAGTGGCGTCCCGCAATGCTCTGTATTGGCTCCTTTCATGTTTGCCATATAAATGATATGGATGAGGGAGTAAGTTGTTACATGAATTTCTTTGCTGACGATGCCAAATTACTCAAGAGAGTAAGCACAGAAGAAGATTGCAGATCGCTACAAGAAGACCTGGACAAAATATGGGAATGGAGTCAGAAATGTGAAATGAACTTTAACATTAGGAAATGTAGCATAATGGAATTAAAAAAAAACAAAAATAGAATATCGGGTCGATATAAAACTGGAAACAAGGATGTCAAAAAAGTTTATTCAGAAAGGTACCTGGGAGTGATTATCTCAAGTGACTTGACACCTGATAAACATGTCAATAAATTATTTGGAGAGACTTTTAACTTATTAAGATCAATGAAAGTGGCCTTCGATTACATTGATGAAGAAATGGTAAAGAAAATAGTGGTTACACTAATAAAACCTAAACTAGAGTATGCTGCAATACTATGAGCACCTAGCACAAAAAAACATAAGAAAATTAGAAAGAATCCAAAGAGCAGCGACAAAAATGGCACCTGCACTATTAGATTTGACATACGAACAAAGATTGGAGAAATTAAATCTATCAACACTGGAACAGAGAGGAGAAAGAGATGATTTGTTGACCATTTACAGAATTATGAAAGGGATGGAAATTCTCGATAGAGACGACTTATTAAAATGGGACAGAAGAGAAACAAGAGGACACGAAAAGAAGCTAAAGAAGGACAGTTACAGAAGAGACTTGAAAAAGAATAGCTTCCCACATAGAGTGATTGATGTCTGGAACAAACCAAATGTAGAAACAGTGAGTGCCAAAACTATACAATATTTTAAGAATAAACTGGATGCGGAGAGATACGAGAACGGGTCACTAGGAGAATAGCTCTCATCCCGTAAAATGCAACTAGGTAAATACACACAAACACACACACACACACACACACACACACACACACACACACACACACACACACACACACACACACACACACACACACACACACACACACACACATGAACACACACGCGTGCACACACACACACACACACACACACACACACACACACACACACACACACACACACACACACACACACACACACACACACACACACACACACACACACACACACACACACACACACACACACACACACACACACACACACACACACACACACACACACACACACACACACACACACACACACACACACACACATACACACACACACACACACACACACACACACACACACACACACACACACACACACACACACACAAACAAACAAACAAACAAACAAACACAAATATACACACATACAAATACATACACGTATATACACACACTCATATACAAGCAAACACAAACATACACATAGAGAAGTACATATACACACACACGTATACATACACAGAAACAAACACATACACAAAGATCACAGACATACACACACAAATAGCCTCACACACACACACACACACACACACACACACACACACACACACACACACACACACACACACACACACACACACACACACACACACACACACACACACACACACACACACACACACACACACACACACACACACACACACACACACACACACACACACACACACACACACACACACACACACACACACACACACACACACATATACACACATACACACAGAAATATGTAAACATACACGTATACCCAAAGACACACATATACAAACGTACACACACGTATAATACACACATATACATACATATACACACATATTCAAAAATGTCCACAAACGTATATACACGTACACACACATATAAACACGTAAACATACACACACATACAAACACACATGTACAAAATCACACAGGTACATACACATGTGCACACACACATATTCACACACATGTACAAGCACACATGTACACACACTTTACACAAAAACACATGTTCACAAATACACCATATGTAAACAAATTTCTCATGTAGACAAACACATGTACACACTAACACACACGTACACACACATATACACATACATATACACACGCCCACACACATGTACACACACATGTACGCATAAATAAGTACACACACATATATACACATGTATACATCTTGTATACACATATGTACACACATGTAGAGAAATGCACATGTACACATATACACTTGTACCCACACATGTATTCCGACACATATATACACATACACATGTACACACATATATGTACACACAAAGACATGTACACATAAACCAAGGACTACTATTACACAGGACGTGCGCACCCTGATCCCTGGGTCCGCTAGCGGAGGCCATTGCTTTCTTTGTAACCTAACATTTTATATTGGACAAATATATCAAAACTAGAAACCTAACATTGTATATAGGACAAATATATCAACTATTGACTTATTCAATGTAGTATAAGTTAATATAAACTTTTATAGTGAAATAAGAAACTATTTTTAAGGGACTGTTATGCTTTGAAATGCCAATTTTAGCCGGACTTAACAGATATTATTGTATGAGGTTAGTGGACACCAGGGTTGGCGATTTTTTTTATTTTTTTTTTATTTTTTAAAAAATATAAAAAATATATATTTTCTATTTAAATCAGATTTATTTGATTTAAATAATTTTTTTTTTAGATTTTAATTATTGTGGGATTGCTATCTGATATGCGATCTGAATGCTAAAGGACATTTTTAGCATATCATTATAAGGAGCAGAGTTATATAGACTTGCCACAATTATACAAGGGACGGTATATATCACTGTGCAGCCCACAACAAGTTTCAACAAGATTCTTGTTGAAACTTGTTCTAGGTAAGCAGCTTCTCACTGAGTCAGTTGCTGCTTTGGAATCAACCAGGAAGGATGTCTTCTGGACCTGGCAGAGTGGTTCCTTCAGGCAGAAAAAATGATCCTGTCAGGAATTATTTTGAAAAACTACCAACAACTTCTGGCAAAGGGTACCAAGCTAAATGCAAAGACTGCAGCCATGAACTACAGGGCATTGTGTCAAGATTAAAATCTCACAGAGATAAATGCCAAGGTCAGCCACAGCATACAGAAGAAGAAATTGATGACCCAAGTAAATAATTTTACTTATATCGTGTGCATTTCTTCCTTTTCATACGCAACTATATAAATTTGGTGAACAATGGAAAGCATGTGCAATAAAAATGTGAAGGCCTAAAGAGATGATACTTCAACTTCATTACTTCTAAATTTGGGTAACGACTATATCACCATAATATACTGTATCCACTCAACTTTGGGGCCTAGATGATTGTTATTCATTTCATTCAACATTGTGTAATATATTTCATAGGTTTCATTGGAATTCAGCCCACATGAGATTCAGCCCAAAGGGATTTAGCCTAACCTAACCCAACTAATCCATTATTTTTAGTGAATTTAAAAGTGGACTAAATCCTGGGTGGGCTGAATTCCAAGCCCACCTATTTCATATCCTGTTAATTATTTCCAAATAATTTAGTGGCTTGTGTGAATATGATCATTATCTAAAAAAATAACTACTGTACTCAAAAGTAGCCTAAATCACACTGTATTAATTTACTTTATAAATTATGCAGTATGGTAAAATTTTCTGTTTCCATTTCAGGATCTGTATCAACAGCTTCAATCCCTTCATCATCGCCTCCACTTGAATTATCTGCAAACCTGACCCCACCATTAAAAAGGTCACTATCAGACTCCTCCACAGGCGCCACTTCTGCTAAATCATTTTCATCTAAAAGAAAGTCATCAACATCTCTGGACAGATTTATCATAAAAACTTCAGCCTCTCAAAAGAAAAATCTCGCCAAAGAAGTTGCAAAAATTATGTTTGCTACAAATTCACCATTTTGTCTGGTTCAGCATCCTCAGTTTCTCAAGATGGTTCAGAACCTGAGTCCAGGTTATATTCCTCCATCCAGAAAAGATATTGCTGATAAGTACTTGGATCTTGTGTATGAAAAGGAATATAAAATGTGTGCAGATAACCTGAATAATGAAACTGTATGTCTTTCAATTGATGGGTGGTCTAACATCCATAATGAGCCCATAATATGTCACTCTAACAACATCCACTGGTCAGATTTATTTAGTTGACACAATAGACACATCAGAGAAACCTCACACAAGATTTTGGTTGTCACATTGGAAGTGTTGTGAGAGACAATGCAGCAAATGTCACCAAGATGAGAAAAGTCTTGGAGGAATCGAGTGAACCTGAGCATACCGTCCTCACATACGGCTTATACCGTTCCTTGTATACTTGTGGCAAGTCTATATAACTCTGCTCCTTATATTGATATGCTAAAAATGTCCTTTAGCAATCAGATCGCATATCAGATAGCAATACCACAATATTTAAAATCTACAAAAAAAGAAAGAAAAAAAATCCATTTAAATCAAATAAATCTGATTTAAATAAAAAAAATCTATTCTTTTTATTTTTAAAAAGATAAAGAAAAAAAAAAAAAAAAAGAATCGCCAACCCTGGTGTCCACTAACCTCATACAATGATACCTGTTAAGTCCGGCTAAAATTGGCATTTCAAAGCATAACAGTGCCTTAGAAATAGTTTCTTATTTCACTATAAAAGTTTATATTAACTTATACTACATTGAATAAGTCAATGGTTGATATATTTGTCCTATATACAATGTTAGGTTTCTAGTTTTGATATATTTGTCCAATATAAAATGTTAGGTTACAAAGAAAGCAATGGCCTCCGCTAGCGGACCCAGGGATCAGGGTGCGCACGTCCTGTGTAATAGTAGTCCTTGACATAAACATATTTACACACACGCATACACACAGGTAGAATCACACACATATACACGCGTAATCGTACACATTCACAATTACATACATACACGTACATACAGTCATACACACACATACGTACACACACATGTACAAATACACATGTATATACACACATGTACACAAACATGTGCACACATATGTACTAATACAAATATACACATTTATATGTACACATACACAAACACATATTTTTATATGTACAAATGCATATGTACACATGAACACTTAAAAATACACATATACACATGTACACATGCACATGTAAACATACACATATACACATTCACATATACGTATACACATATATATATATTCATATACACTTACATATATACTAATAAACATATACACACATATACACATACACTTACACATATACACACATACACACACACACACACACACACACACACACACACACACACACACACACACACACACACACACACACACACACACACACACACACACACACACACACACACACACACACACACACACACACACACACACACACACACACACACACACACACACCGACTCGGTGGCATAGTTGGTAGAGCGCTGAACTGGGAAGCAGAAATGCTCCCAGCACCCAGTTCGAATCCTGCCCAGGGCCGAAATTATTTCGGTATCGCTGTGCCTCGGGTCGTTACTCTGACTCTCGTGGGCGGGGAGTTACCCCCAACTCCCCGCCCACGAGAGTCAGAGTAACGACCCGAGGCACAGCGATACCGAAATAATGTGTGTGTGTGCAAGGTCATAGCATTACCCATAGATCGGACCTACGAGCTCTGAGCTCTCTTCCAGGAGGGAAATAGCTGTCGATCACGAGTCCAACACGTGATCCAAAGACCAAGTGAATACACACACACACACACACACACACAAACACACACACACACACACACACACACACACACACACACACACACACACACACACACACACACACACACACACACACACACACACACACATAGTTTTTCAGAAAGCACCGGGAAATTGAAAAAAAGCACATACCGAACGTTTTCGTCTATTAAGACATTTTCAAAGGTACAGAAAAGCAATACAGAAAGAAACAATATATACATAAGATGACAGAGGATATTCGGAAAGGTCCCATGTTACAAATTATCACACACAATCTTGTCAATAATAAAATTGTCCAATCTAAATAAACCCAAACTCAAGTTCATATTATTTCCACTTTTTTATGAAACAAGATTCAATGATATTTCTTTCTACAATATTATTACAAAAATTAATTACTTTTGAATTTCCCCAGTCAATATTATGACCATAATCCCAATAGTGGACAAATAATTCACTTGACAGTTGCCCCCCGTTCTAATACTATATTTATGTTGGCTTATTCTTTTATTTAAACCTTTGTCTGTTTGGCCTATGTAAATAAAATCACAGTTTTTACATGGTATGCTATAAGTACAACCTTCTTTACTTCTTGGATAATTTTTAATGAACAGGCTCTTAATGTTATTATTGGTTTTAAGTACTACCTGGATACCAAATTTATCAAAAATGCTAGGAAGATTGATTAAATTTTCATGGTACGGAATTGTTAACATATTTTTATAATTAAATTGTTTGACCTACGAAGTATTAAGAAAAGATTTCCTAGCTTTGATTTTTGTCTTGTCAATCAGATGTTATGGATATTTTAAATTTTCTCCAATGTCAAAGATAGATTGTATTTCTTGATCCAAAAACTCAGGGGAACAAATTCTATAAGCCCTCAGGAACATTGAAGAAAAAATGCAGTTTGGTACAGGTATGTTGACGACATTTTATGCATTTGGCTTAATGTTTGGATAATTTTTTGTCAGATTTAAATAATCTGGTGCATTCCATTAAAATCATAGTAGAGAAAATAATGTTTTACCATTTTTAGATATAAAGATTCACCGATGTGGAAGATATTTTAAATTTGAAGTTTACAGGAAGCCAACCATGTCCTTTCATACATTCATTTTTATTCTTACCACAGTTTTTTCTTTAATGTTCCTGAGAGCTTATAGAATTTGTTCACCTGAGTTTTTGGATCAAGAAACATTGGAGAAAATTCAAAATATCCAAAAGTAGTTACATCTTGTAATAATATTGTAGAAAGAAATATCATTGAATCTTGTTTCATAAAAATAACTTTTGGAAATAATATGAACTTGAGTTTGGGTTTATTCAAATTGGACAGTTTTATTATTGACAAGATTGTGTGTGATAATTTGTAACATGGGACCTTTCCAAATATCCTCTGTCTTCTTATGTATATATTGTTTCTTTCTGTATTGCTTTTCTGTACCTTTGAAAACGTCTTAATAGACGAAAACGCATACACATACACATGCATATATACGATGTATATGTATATATATATATATATATATATGTATATATATGTATATATATATGTGTGTACACACACACACACACACACACACACACACACACACACACACACACACACACACACACACACACACACATACACAGACACACACACACACACACACACACATACACAGACACACACACACACACACGTATATATATATATATATATACATATATATATATATATATATATATATATATATATATATGCATGCCTTATTATAGTCGACAGCATTAAGGAGGTTGTTATTCTTCTTATGGGTATTCTCAAGCTTTCTAACCAGTACTCTGCCATTTGGATGGTGGACATAAACCAGATTACCAAAATGATTCATTTATTCAACGTTTCGTCTGCAAGGAGACATCTTCATGAAAATCTGGAGTGGATGGGAAGAGGTGGAGGGGGAGTTGGGGCGTATTGACATAGGGTTTGGTCACGGGTCGTGGTGGTGGTGGCAGCTTCAGTGCATTATTAAACAAGCTAATGAAGGAAATCATGTTGCTTTGGATATTTATAATAGGGCTATATTCCCTTATAAACATAGCTTCTAAAAGCTTAAATTTATGTGCATCCCTGTTGCTTGCTATAATCCTGGTGTTCTTAACTAGGCATTCACGGGTGGCTGTTTGGTTATGATATTTCTTCAGATGATGTTTAATATCCCCGTTTTGCAAGTGCATTGATATTCTCCTACTGAGACTACATCTAGTATAACCAATATAAGATGAAGCCGCCACCACCACCACGACCCGTGACCACACCCTATGTCAATACGCCACCAACCCCCCCCTCCACCTCTTCCCACCCACTCCATCCATCCTCCCCCCAACCGACCTCGCAACCCTTCAAACCTCCAACCCCCTCCTTCCCGACATGATGGGTCCCCAACCCCTCCCACTACCCCTTCCACCACCCAACTCGGCTAGGTTCGAATATATAAGTCACCACCCGACGATTTTCTTCCCAACGGCCCATGTATCGAGATAGGATTTGATTTATTGTTGTCTTATTTTAATTTATTGATGTATATTTCCATGATTGTGAATTTTCGTTAAGGTTAACACCCTTGTTCTTTATTTCTGTATGTCGTTAATTTTTATGTTACAGATTTTCCTGAAGATGTCTCCTTGTAAACGAAACGTTGAATAAATGAATCATTTTGGCAATATGGATTTTGCCCACCCTCCAAATGGCAGAGTACTGGCTAGAAAGCTTGAAAATACCCATAAGAAGATTAACAACCAACTTAATGCTGTCGGCTTTAATAACGCATGCATACAAGAGAATCTGCTCCCTCGATATTCAAATATATATATATATTTAAGATTATTTCAGACAAATGAGAGAGAATGTGGGTGGGGAAGGGCAAACGAAGATGTGTTAGGAATAGAGTTTATTGTCCTAACGTTGCGACCAACTTGGTCTTCTTCAGAGGACTACAGCATTACAGACGGATCACAATTCTTATATTCGTAGTGAGAGGGAACCCGCCAAGGTATGAGCGTCATGTTTTCCCTTTGGCTAACGATTTAATTATTAGGACACTTGCTGCTTTCGAGAGGCATTTAAATCCGTCTCTGTCGTTGTTGTTCTTGTTGGCGGCGATATGTGCAGCTTCCACAGTTTTTCTCATTTTCTTCTCAAATCCCTCGTGTAGAATTTCTGCGTTGTTCCAATCAGGTAGATGTCCACATTTGTCCAGGTGACGAACCAGGGAGTTAGATGTTCTATGAGCCCTGAGATCGTTTTTGTGCTCATTCAAGCGTTTATTGAACCCTCGACCTGACTCACCGAAATAAGATGATGGACAACCGTTGCATGGAATACGGTAAATGACACTGAGATTATTACGCATATTATTATGTTTCTTAAATATTTTTCCTATTTTATTGGAAGATATTTTAGCTATATTTATTCCACCTTTTAACAAATAATCATCAATAGCTATGGTGTTTATAGAATTAGGGACAGAAATAAAATGAGACTTATCCTTTCCCGGGGTCCGGACGTTTGAGCCATCGTAGATCTTCTTGGCTTTCCTCGTTGTCCTGGTGATCAAACCTCCGGGGTATTTCAGCTTCCTAAAGGTATTCTTGATGTAAGTAAGTTCATCCTCTAGGAATTCTTCACTGCAGATACGAAAAGCTCTGAGAAAGAAACCTATTAGAACACCCGTTTTAACACGTCTGCTGTGTGCTGAAAAATAATGGACAAAGTCGTCCCTATTGGTGGGTTTCCTGTACACCGAGAAACTTACCTGTTGAGAACCTCTGTGTATCAACGTGTCTAAAAATGGTAAATTACACTCTTTTTCTAGTTCAACTGTGAATTGGATGTCTTTATTCACAGCGTTGAGTCTTCTCAACTTATTTTCTATATTAGTTCTTTTTGGCATCACCACGATTATATCATCCACGTACCTTAACCAAGTGGTACCTCTTCCCATGATGTTGATGTATTTGTCCATTTCTAATACTTCCATGAATAAACATGCCATGACAGCAGATAATGGACTCCCCATTGCGAGACTGGTAGCTTGCAGTTGATACTTAAGGGTCTATATGGGGCCACATCATTTTGTCTGTGATAGAGGAAAACTCTGTTCATAGAGAAATTATGACACTTTTATACTACGACTGTCCCTTCGTTATACTATCCCCCAACCCCTTGTTACTGTCCTGTACCATTTCTCTGAATATTCATTTCATTTTTTCGACTACCCTGTGGTGGGGGAAAAGAATGCTACTACCAAGTCTTTCCACTTGAGTCGTTAGATGATACAAAAAACGGGACGGGGGATGGCATTAGGAGTCCTGCTAACTGTAGTCCCCAAGGGGACATTCCTAAAAAAAGTAAAGGCTTAAGAGGGTCTGGGAGTTTTCCAACCAGTACCCTGAGGATTGGGTGTTTTAATGTGCGTGGATGTGGTACAGATGAGAGTAAATGGGAAGAGATAGGCAGTGTGTTTGTGAGAAGAAAGATGGATGTGTTGGCTTTGAGTGAAACTAAAATGAAAGGGAGGGGTGAGTGTGAGTTTAGGAGTGTAGTTGGGTGGTACTCAGGAGTGAAGAGGGGACGAGTGAGAGAAGGGGTGGCTATTCTAGTAAGTGAAGAGATAGGTAAACGTGTAGTGGCGTGGAAGGAGGTTTCTTCAAGGTTGATATGGATGAAGGTCAAGCTGGGAAGGGAGATGTGGGTTGTTGTAAGTGCGTATGGGCCTGGTAGTGAGAAGAGCGTAGAGGAAAGGGATGCTTTTTGAGTAGATTTAAATGAGTGCATAGAGGGATTAGGGAGAAATGTCCATGTAGTTGTATTGGGAGACCTTAATGCTAGGTCAGGAAACTAACCAATAGAAGGAGTGATTGGGAAGTATGGAGAGCCAGGTAAAGATCGTAGTGGAGAATTGATGGTGGAGATGTGTCTTGAAAGAAAGTTGATGATAGCAAATACAGTGTTTAGGAGGAAAGTCAAACATAAGTACACATGGAAGAGGGTGGTGGATGGAAGGGTGGCAGATAGAACGTTAATGGATTATATAGTGGTGACCAAGAGTATGGTAGGAAAAGTTAAGGATGTATATGTCCTTAGGGGAGAGAGTAGGGGAATATCATATCATTTCCTGGTGGAAGGTAAATTGAGAGTGGAGAAGAGGTGGAGAAAGAGGAAAAGGGCAGAAGGTAGGGAGGTACTTAGAGTGAACTGCTTAAATGAGAAAGAAAAGAAGAATGATTATAAGAAGTTGAGAGAGTAGTGGGAGGTAGTGAAGGATAGAGTAGAACTAGGAGTGGAGGAGGAATGGGGATGGTTCAAGGAGGAAGTCCTAAGGTGTGCAAGGATGGTGTGGGGAACAAGGAGGGTGGGAGGAAATAGAAGGAAGGATAGCGAGTGGTGGGATGAGGAAGCAAAGAAGGGTGTAGAAGAGAAGAAGCAGGCTTTCATAGATTGGCTACATATTAGGACGAGGGAATCGTATGAAAGGTACAAAGTAAAGAGAAAGGAAGTTAAGCATAAGATAAAGGAAGCAAAGAGGAGAACAGATGTGAAATGGGGTAAGAGTATGACAGAAAATTTTGAAAGTAATAAAAAGATGTTTTGAAAAGAAATTAAAAGAGGAAGAGGAAGTGAATCAAGTAGAGAAGAAAATGTAAAAGGTGCAGACGCAAAGATGATAATGGAAGAGAAGACAGCGAGAGGGAGTTGGGCAGAGTATTTTAGGAAGTTGCTAAATGTGAAGGAGGATAGGGAGGGAAAGGTAGTTGCAGTGGGAAGCGCTAAGAAAATGAGAGTGATGAGTGAGGAAAATGGAGGAGAAATAGGGAAAGATGAAGTGAAAGCAGCTGTTAAAATGATGAGAGCAAGCAAGGCACCTGGTCTGGATGGATGCCATGCAGAATGTCTGAAGAAAGGAGATACACTTATGGTGGACTGGCTGGTGAGATTATTTAATGTTTGTTTAAGAGAGGGTAGAGTGCCGGAGGACTGGAGGAGGGGCTGTATCGTTCCGCTTTACAAGGGAAAGGGGGACAAGTGTGAGTGTAGTAGTTTCAGAGGGATCAGCTTGTTAAGTGTAGTTGGGAAGGCTTATGGGAGGATCTTGACTGAGAGGATTAGGAGAGGAAAAGAAGGAGTAATTGGTGAGGAACAGTGTGGTTTTAGGGCAGGTAGGGGATGTGTAGATCAGATTTTTGTGGTAAGACAGATATGTGAGAAAGCTATAAGAAAAGGTAAGGATGTTTTTGTGGCTTTTATGGATTTGGAAAAGGCTTACGACAGGGTAGACAGGAAGGCAATGTGGGAGGTTTTGAGGATATATGGGATAGGAGGAAAGTTGTTAAGAGCCGCCAGGAGATTTTGCGAGAGTAGTAGAACATGTGTTAGGATTAGAAATGGAGAGAGTGAATGGTTTGAGGTAAAGATGGGACTTCGTCAGGGATGTGTTATGTCGCCCTGGCTGTTCAATCTATACATGGATGGGGTCGTGCAAGAGGTGAATGAAAGGGTAGTGGTTAGGGGATTGGAGATGGTTAAAGAAAATGGAGAAAAAAGTGAAATAAGCCAGTTGTTGTTTGCTGACGACACTGCGCTTGTAGCAGGATCAGAGGAGGGATTGAGGAAGTTAGTGGCAGTGTTTGAGAAGATGTGTAAAAGAAGGAAGCTGAAGATAAATGTAGGCAAAGGTAAGGTGATGAGATGTACAAGGGGAGAGTGTGACAGCAGGCTGGAAGTGAGCATTAAGGGAGAGAGACTGAAGGAAGTGGATAGTTTTAGATACTTGGGTACGAATGTGGCAGGAAAGGGAGGAGTTGGGGTGGAGGTAGAATGTAGACTGAGAGAAGTGATCAAATGCCTTGGTGGATTAAAAAGTGTAATGAGAAATAGACATCTGAGAATAAATGCTAAGAGGAGGTTATATGAAGGAGTGATTGTGCCAACAGCACTGTATGGGGCAGAAACATTGAACATAAGAGAGGAAGAGAGAAGGAGTTTGAATGTGTTTGAGATGAAATGTCTGAGAAGTATGATAGGGGTTACTAGGCTAGATAGAGTGAGAAATGAGGAGGTGGGGAGGAGAACAGGGGTGGAAAGGGAGCTGGGAGATAGGGTTGATGAAAGAGTATTAGGATGGTTTGGACACATGGGAAGAATGAGTGAAGAAATATTAGTAAAAGAGGTGTGGAAGGCAAAGGTGGAAGGGTGTGTCCTAGGATGAGATGGATGGATGAGGTAAAAGAGGCATTACAAAAGAGAGGAATGTCTGTTGAGGAAGGACGGGAGAGGACAGAGGATAGGGGTGAATGGAGAAGGGCTGTGTATAGATGAGGCTGTGATGCATTAGGGGGAATGAGTGGGGGATAGGGGGTGAGGAAGTATGTATGAGAAATTTGACGCAGCCCGAAGGGATTTCTCCCCATCTTCTCCTTTTCTGCATGAGGGGACGGAGAGGGGGGGGGGGTCACCGAATTAATGAAGCGGCCTTGCTGTGGATATGCTGTGTCTTGCGACACTGCTTCTGACCCAGGGTAGTGGACAGGATGCAGGGATGACCCGTCATCCAGGAAGTGCCAAGATGAGAGGGAGAGAGGAGGGAGGAGGGTGGAGGGGAGTGGAATATGTAAGGGATGGAATGGGTGGGAGTGGTTTCTATGCCTATTTCCTTTTGGCTACCCCATGTGTAAGGAGGAAAAATCCTTTGGTATATGTATATATGTATATTATATTATATCATATATCAAATTATACTATATTATATTATATCATATTATGTTATATTATATTATATTATATCATATTATATTATATTATATTATATTATATTATATTATATTATATTATATTATATTATATTATATTATATTATATTATATCATATCTACTATAATCAAGTCGTAGCCTCTCTGTCTGTCTGTTTGCTTGTTCACGAACTCCTCCTAGGGTTTTGGAGATAGACCCCCATAAACGTATATTCTGATACCCTATCACTCCAGGTACTTGGATAACTATATTTCATTAAAAGATATTTTGTTTAGGGTTAAGGGTTAAAGTTGGGTGGGGTATGGTTAGGTTAGGGATTATTCACGAAGTACTCCTAGGTTTGTGCAGATAGACCCCTATAACCTTATATATTCTGAAACCTTATTACCCAAGGTAGTTGGATAACTTTTTTTAATTTGTTTGTCTGTTTGTTCACGAACTCCTCCTAGGGTTTTGGAAGTAGACCCCATAACCATATATAACTATAATGAATTTGCAAAAAAATGATTTTTTTAGAGTTAAGGGTTAACGTTAAGTGGGGTACGGTTAGATTAGGGATTACTCACGAACTCCTCCGAGGTTTTTGCAGATAGACCCCAATAACCATATATATTCTGAAACATTATAACCCAAGGTACTTGGACAACCATCTTTCATTTGCCTCTCTGTCTGTTTGATTGTTCACGAACTCCTAGGGTTTTGGAGATACACCCCAATAACCATATATATAGTCTGATTCCCTATTACTCTAGGTACTTGGATAATTATATTTAATTTGCCAAAAAAAAAAAAAATTTGGTTAGGGTTAAGGGTATGGTTAGGTTAGGGATTATTCACGAACTCCTCCAGGGTGTTTGCAGATAGACCCATATAACCATACATATTCTGAAATCTTATATCCCAAGGTATTTGGATAACTATCTTTAATTTGGCTGTCTGTCTGTCTGTCTGTTTGTTTGTTTGTTCACGAACTCCTCCTAGGGTTTTGGAGATACACCCCCATAACCATATATATTCTGATACCCTATCACTCCAGGTACTTGGATAACTATTTTTAATTTGCAAAAAAAAAAAAAAAAAAAAAAAAAAAAAAATGGTTAGGGTTAAGGGTTAAAGTTAGGTGGGATATGGTTATGTTAGGGATTATTCACGAAGTACTCCAAGGTTTTTTGCAGATAGTCTGAAACCTTATAACCCAAGGCACTTGGATAACTATCTTTCGTTTGCCTGTCTGTTTGTTTGTTCACGAAATCCTCCTAGGGTTTTGGAGATACACCCCATATATATTCTGATACTCTATAGCTCCAGGTACTTAGATAACTATTTAATTTTGAAATATATATATATATATATATATATATATATATAAATATATGTATATATACACATATATATACATATATATATATGTATATATATATGTATATATATATACGTATATATATATATATATATACATATATATATATATATATATATATATATATATTGGTTAGGGTTAAGGTGGGGTATGGTTAGGTTAGGGAGTATTCACGAACTCCTCCAAGGTTTTTGCAGATAGACCCCTATAACCGTATATATTCTGAAACATTATAACCCAAGGTACTTGGATAACTATCTTTCATTTGTATCTACTATAATAAAATAGTAGCCTCTCTCCGTCTGTTTGTTCACGAATTCCCCCCCAACCATATGTATTCACCATAACCCAGGCAGCTTGGATAAGTATATTCTATCTCCAAAGGGCGTCTCCCTCCTCAAATTAATATTTTTCTTACTTTCTTAACATTTCATTTTTGTTACATTTTCCATTGAGTTATATTATACGTGTAACTTTTCTCCACAAATTCTATCAAAATTAAAATGATCAACATTTGCCCGCAACACCGCGCGGGTAATTTGACTAGTTATATTATATTACATTACATTACATTACATTACATTACATTACATTACATTACATTACATTACATTACATTATATTATATTATATTATATTATATTATGTTATATTATATCATATTATATTATATCATATCATATCATATTATATTATATTATATTATATTATATTACATTATATTATATTATATTGTATTCTATTGTATTATATTATTTCATGTTATATTATATTATATTATATTATATCATATTATATCATATATTATATTATATGATATATTATATTATATCATATTATATTATATTACATTATATTACATTATATTAATTCATATTATATTACAGTATATTATATCATATTACATTATATTGTATTATATTATGTTATATTATATTATGCTATATCATATCGTATTATATCACATTATATCATATCATGTTATATTATGTTGTATAATATGATGATATATGATATGATAATATATTATATTATATTATATTATGCTGTGTTATGTTATGTTATATTACAATATTTTTATTATATCATAGTATATTTTATGATATATTGTATCATGTTATATTATATTGTGCTATATTATATTACATTATATTATATTATATTATATTACATGATATTATATTATATTATATTATATTATATTATATCATATTATATTATATTATATTATGTTATATTATATTATATTATAGTATATTTTATGATATATTGTATCATGTTATATTATATTATACTATATCATATCATATATTATATCACATTATATATTATATTATATTATATCATATACTATATTATATTATATCATGTTATATTATATCGTATTATATTATGTTGTATTATGTTATATTATATTATATCATATTATATTATATTGTATCATATTATATTTATTATGTTATATTATATCATATTATATTATATTATATTATATTATATTATATTATGTTATATTATATCATATTATATTATATATTATATTATATTATATTATATTATATTATATTATATTATATTATATCATATTATACTATATTATATTATATTATATTATATTATATTATATTATTTTATATTATACATACATATACCAAGGCTTTTTCCCCCTTACAAGGGAGGTAGCCAAGAAGAAAAAGGCATAAAAACCGTTCCCACCCATTTCATCCCTTAATACACTCCACTCCCCTCCACCCTCCACCCTCCCTTTTATCTTGGCACCTCCAGGATGACGGGTCATCCCTGCACCTAGTCCACTACCCTGGGTCAGAGGCAGTGTCGCAAGATACAGCACATTCACAGCAAGGCCGCTTCATTATATTATATTGTATTGTATTATATTATATCATATTATATTATATTATATTATATCACATTATATTATATTATATTATATTATATTATATTATATTATATTATATTATATTATATTATATTATATTATATTATATTATATTTTATATTATATTATATTATATCATATCATATCATATTATATATATATATATATAAATATATATATATATATATATATATATATATATACATATATATATATATATATATATATATATATATATATATATATATGCGGAGTCGATGTTTGACGTTTTAAAATTCTTATAATAAACCCGAAGCTCCAGCTTTTCTCCAGGGTCGGATGGTTGTACACTGCGTTCAACAATTTCCCTGAGGATTCTTTCGTCCGTTCGGTAAGCCGTACTCATAAAAGCTCTGTAATTAAGAATAATTGAGGGGGGTTTCTCGGGAGGGATGGTGTCATGCTTTAGGTAGTTCTCCATTTTTCGTCGGATGACTTCTTGTACGTCCTTATTGGGGAATCCATTGTTAACAAGGACTTGCTGCAAACGTTGAAGCTCTTGGTGTAAAAGAGGTGCGTGAATGCTCTATTTACGTCGGGTTTTACAAAGATATCTAAAAAGGGCAAAGAACCATCAGCATGGCGTTCACTTGTGAAGTTGAGACAAGAGTTAGTAGCGAATGACTCACATAGTTCTGG